>NW_020524684.1:0-17399 GCF_003368295.1 Carassius auratus
ATTTCACTTCATTTGAACAGAAGCACTATTTCAACATTACTGGACTCAGAAACCTATAAACTGACAATCTTGACATTTGAAGTCCTAACATAAGGTTTTGTGCATATAACTTCTAACACATTAAAAACTGTCTTACAGCATTGCAGAAAACATTTTATTTCATAAGACATAAGCGTCTTTCAGTTTGGCAAGATTTGCACTGAACATTGAATGATGCAGCTCTAACTCACAGAGAAACAAGCTTTTGAGCAGATTTGGGCTAGATTTCACTTCATTTGAACAGTAGCACTATTTTCAACATTACTGGACTCAGAAACCTGTAAACTGACAATCTTGAGCATTTGAAGTCCTAACATAAGGTTTTGTGCATATAACTTCTAACACATTAAAAACTGTCTTACAGCATTGCAGAACACATTTTATTTCATAAGACATAAGCATCTTTCAGTTTGGCAAGATTTGCACTGAACATTGAATGAATCAGCTCTAACTCACAGAGATACAAGCTTTTGAGCAGATTTGGTCTAGATTTCACTTCATTTGAACAGTAACACTATTTCAACATTACTGGACTCAGAAACCTATAAACTGACAATCTTGAGCATTGAAGCTCTAATATTAGTTTTTGTGCATATAACTTCTAACACATTAAAAACTGTCTTACAGCATTGCAGAAAACATTTTATTTCATAAGACATAAGCGTCTTTCAGTTTGGCAAGATTTGCACTGAATATTGAATGAAGCAGCTTTCTCTAATAGAGAGACAAGCTTTTGAGCACATTTGGGCTAGATTTCACTTCATTTGAACAGAAGCACTATTTCAGCATTACTGGACTCAGAAACCTGTAAACTGACAATCTTGAGCATAGAAGCTCTAACATTAGTTTTTGTGCATATAAGTTCTAACACATTAAAATTGTATTACAGCATGGCAGAAAACATTTTACTTCAAAAGACATAAGCATCTTTCAGTTTGGCAACATTTGCACTGAACATTGAATGAAGCAGCTCTAACTCACAGAGAAAGAAACTTTTGAGCAGATTAGGGCTAGATTTCGCTTCATTTGAACAGAAGCGCTATTTCAACATTACTGGACTCAGAAACCTGTAAACTGACAATCTTGAGCATAGAAGCTCTAAGATTAGTTTTGGTGCATATAACTTCTAACACATTAAAAACTGTCTTACAGCATTGCAGAACACATTTTATTTCATAAGACATAAGCATCTTTCAGTTTGGCAAGATTTGCACTGAACATTGAATGAATCAGCTCTAACTCACAGAGATACAAGCTTTTGAGCAGATTTGGTCTAGATTTCACTTCATTTGAACAGTAACACTATTTCAACATTACTGGACTCAGAAACCTATAAACTGACAATCTTGAGCATTGAAGCTCTAATATTAGTTTTTGTGCATATAACTTCTAACACATTAAAAACTGTCTTACAGCATTGCAGAAAACATTTTATTTCATAAGACATAAGCGTCTTTCAGTTTGGCAAGATTTGCACTGAATATTGAATGAAGCAGCTTTCTCTAATAGAGAGACAAGCTTTTGAGCACATTTGGGCTAGATTTCACTTCATTTGAACAGAAGCACTATTTCAACATTACTGGACTCAGAAACCTGTAAACTGACAATCTTGAGCATAGAAGCTCTAACATTAGTTTTTGTGCATATAAGTTCTAACACATTAAAAACTGTATTACAGCATGGCAGAAAACATTTTACTTCATAAGACATAAGCATCTTTCAGTTTGGCAACATTTGCACTGAACATTGAATGAAGCAGCTCTAACTCACAGAGAAAGAAACTTTTGAGCAGATTAGGGCTAGATTTCGCTTCATTTGAACAGAAGCGCTATTTCAACTTTACTGGACTCAGAAACCTGTAAACTGACAATCTTGAGCATAGAAGCTCTAAGATTAGTTTTGGTGCATATAACTTCTAACACATTAAAAAATGTCTTACAGCATTGCAGAAAACATTTTATTTCATAAGACATAAGTATCTTTCAGTTTGGCAAGATTTGCACTGAACATTGAATGAAGCAGCTCTATCTCACAGAGAGACAAGCTTTTGAGAAGATTTGGGCTAGATTTCACTTAATTTGAACAGAAGCACTATTTCAACATTACTGGACTCAGAAACATGTAAACTGACAATCTTGAGCATTTGATGTCCTAACATAAGGTTTTGTGCATATAACTTCTAACACATTAAAAACTGACTTACAGCATTGCAGAAAACATTTTATTTCATAAGACATAAGCGTCTTTCAGTTTGGCAAGATTTGCACTGAATATTGAATGAAGCAGCTTTCTCTAATAGAGAGACAAGCTTTTGAGCAGATTTGGGCTAGATTTCACTTCATTTGAACAGAAGCACTATTTCAACATTACTGGACTCAGAAACCTGTAAACTGACAATCTTGAGCATTTGAAGTCCTAACATAAGGTTTTGTGCATATAACTTCTAACACATTAAAAACTGTCTTACAGCATTACAGAAAACATTTTATTTCATAAGACATAAGCATCTTTCAGATTGGCAAGATTTGCACTGAATATTGAATGAAGCAGCTTTCTCTAATAGAGAGACAAGCTTTTGAGCACATTTGGGCTAGATTTCACTTCATTTGAACAGATGCACTATTTCAACATTACTGGACTCAGAAACCTGTAAACTGACAATCTTGAGCATAGAAGCTGTAACATTAGTTTTTGTGCATATAACTTCTAACACATTAAAAACTGTCTTACAGCATTGCAGAAAACATTTTATTTCATAAGACATAAGTGTCTTTCAGTTTGGCAAGATTTGCACTGAACATTGAATGATGCAGCTCTAACTCACAGAGAAACAAGCTTTTGAGCAGATTTGGGCTAGATTTCACTTCATTTGAACAGTAGCACTATTTCAACATTACTGGACTCAGAAACCTGTAAACTGACAATCTTGAGCATTTGAAGTCCTAACATAAGGTTTTGTGCATATAACTTCTAACACATTAAAAACTGTCTTACAGCATTGCAGAACACATTTTATTTCATAAGACATAAGCATCTTTCAGTTTGGCAAGATTTGCACTGAACATTGAATGAATCAGCTCTAACTCACAGAGATACAAGCTTTTGAGCAGATTTGGTCTAGATTTCACTTCATTTGAACAGTAACACTATTTCAACATTACTGGACTCAGAAACCTATAAACTGACAATCTTGAGCATTGAAGCTCTAATATTAGTTTTTGTGCATATAACTTCTAACACATTAAAAACTGTCTTACAGCATTGCAGAAAACATTTTATTTCATAAGACATAAGCGTCTTTCAGTTTGGCAAGATTTGCACTGAATATTGAATGAAGCAGCTTTCTCTAATAGAGAGACAAGCTTTTGAGCACATTTGGGCTAGATTTCACTTCATTTGAACAGAAGCACTATTTCAACATTACTGGACTCAGAAACCTGTAAACTGACAATCTTGAGCATAGAAGCTCTAACATTAGTTTTTGTGCATATAAGTTCTAACACATTAAAAACTGTATTACAGCATGGCAGAAAACATTTTACTTCATAAGACATAAGCATCTTTCAGTTTGGCAACATTTGCACTGAACATTGAATGAAGCAGCTCTAACTCACAGAGAAAGAAACTTTTGAGCAGATTAGGGCTAGATTTCGCTTCATTTGAACAGCAGCACTATTTCAACATTACTGGACTCAGAAAGCTGTAAACTGACAATCTTGATCATTGAAGTCCTAACATTAGTTTTTGTGCATATAACTTCTAACACATTAAAAACTGTCTTACAGCATTGCAGAAAACATTGTATTTCATAAGGCATAAGCATCTATCAGTTTGGCAAGATTTGCACTTAATACTGAATGAAACAGCTTACTCTGATAGAGAGAAAAGCTTTTGAACAGATTTGGGCTTGATTTCACTTCATTTGAACAGAAGCACTATTTCAACATTACTGGACTCAGAAAGCTGTAAACTGACAATCTTGATCATTGAAGTCCTAACATAAGTTTTTGTGCATATAACTTCTAACACATTAAAAACTGTCTTACAGCATTGCAGAAAACATTGTATTTCATAAGGCATAAACATCTTTCAGTTTGGCAAGATTTGCACTGAATACTGAATGAAACAGCTTACTCTGATAGAGAGAAAAGCTTTTGAGCAGATTTGGGCTTGATTTCACTTCATTTGAACAGCAGCACTATTTCAACATTACTGGACTCAGAAAGCTGTAAACTGACAATCTTGATCATTGAAGTCCTAACATAAGTTTTTGTGCATATAAATTCTAACACATTAAAAACTGTCTTACAGCATTGCAGAAAACATTGTATTTCATAAGGCATAAGCATCTATCAGTTTGGCAAGATTTGCACTTAATACTGAATGAAACAGCTTACTCTGATAGAGAGAAAAGCTTTTGAGCAGATTTGGGCTTGATTTCACTTCATTTGAACAGCAGCACTATTTCAACATTACTGGACTCAGAAAGCTGTAAACTGACAATCTTGATCATTGAAGCCCTAACATTAGTTTTTGTGCATATAACTTCTAACACATTAAAAACTGTCTTACAGCATTGCAGAAAACATTGTATTTCATAAGGCATAAGCATCTATCAGTTTGGCAAGATTTGCACTTAATACTGAATGAAACAGCTTACTCTGATAGAGAGAAAAGCTGTTGAGCAGATTTGGGCTTGATTTCACTTCATTTGAACAGCAGCACTATTTCAACATTACTGGACTCAGAAAGCTGTAAACTGACAATCTTGATCATTGAAGTCCTAACATTAGTTTTTGTGCATATAACTTCTAACACATTAAAAACTGTCTTACAGCATTGCAGAAAACATTGTATTTCATAAGGCATAAGCATCTATCAGTTTGGCAAGATTTGCACTGAATATTGAATGAAACAGCTTTCTCTATTAGAGAGAAAAGGTTTTGAGCAGATTTGGGCTTGGTTTCACTTCATTTGAACAGAATCACTATTTCAACATTACTGGACTCAGAAAGCTGTAAACTGACAATCTTGATCATTGAAGTCCTAACATTAGTTTTTGTGCATATAACTTCTAACACATTAAAAACTGTCTTACAGCATTGCAGAAAACATTGTATTTCATAAGGCATAAGCATCTATCAGTTTGGCAAGATTTGCACTTAATACTGAATGAAACAGCATACTCTGATAGAGAGAAAAGCTTTTGAGCAGATTTGGGCTTGATTTCACTTCATTTGAACAGCAGCACTATTTCAACATTACTGGACTCAGAAAGCTGTAAACTGACAATCTTGATCATTGAAGTCCTAACATTAGTTTTTGTGCATATAACTTCTAACACATTAAAAACTGTCTTACAGCATTGCAGAAAACATTATATTTCATAAGGCATAAACATCTTTCAGTTTGGCAAGATTTGCACTGAATACTGAATGAAACAGCTTTCTCTAATAGAGAGAAAAGCTTTTGAGCAGATTTGGGCTTGGTTTCACTTCATTTGAACAGAATCACTATTTCAACATTACTGGACTCAGAAAGCTGTAAACTGACAATCTTGATCATTGAAGTCCTAACATTAGTTTTTGTGCATATAACTTCTAACACATTAAAAACTGTCTTACAGCATTGCAGAAAACATTGTATTTCATAAGGCATAAGCATCTATCAGTTTGGCAAGATTTGCACTTAATACTGAATGAAACAGCTTACTCTGATAGAGAGAAAAGCTGTTGAGCAGATTTGGGCTTGATTTCACTTCATTTGAACAGCAGCACTATTTCAACATTACTGGACTCAGAAAGCTGTAAACTGACAATCTTGATCATTGAAGTCCTAACATTAGTTTTTGTGCATATAACTTCTAACACATTAAAAACTGTCTTACAGCATTGCAGAAAACATTATATTTCATAAGGCATAAACATCTTTCAGTTTGGCAAGATTTGCACTGAATACTGAATGAAACAGCTTACTCTGATAGAGAGAAAAGCTTTTGAGCAGATTTGGGCTTGATTTCACTTCATTTGAACAGCAGCACTATTTCAACATTACTGGACTCAGAAAGCTGTAAACTGACAATCTTGATCATTGAAGTCCTAACATAAGTTTTTGTGCATATAACTTCTAACACATTAAAAACTGTCTTACAGCATTGCAGAAAACATTGTATTTCATAAGGCATAAGCATCTATCAGTTTGGCAAGATTTGCACTTAATACTGAATGAAACAGCTTACTCTGATAGAGAGAAAAGCTTTTGAGCTGGACTCAGAAAGCTGTAAACTGACAATCTTGATCATTGAAGTCCTAACATTAGTTTTTGTGCATATAACTTCTAACACATTAAAAACTGTCTTACAGCATTGCAGAAAACATTGTATTTCATAAGGCATAAGCATCTATCAGTTTGGCAAGATTTGCATTTAATACTGAATGAAACAGCTTACTCTGATAGAGAGAAAAGCTTTTGAGCAGATTTGGGCTTGATTTCACTTCATTTGAACAGCAGCACTATTTCAACATTACTGGACTCAGAAAGCTGTAAACTGACAATCTTGATCATTGAAGTCCTAACATAAGTTTTTGTGCATATAACTTCTAACACATTAAAAACTGTCTTACAGCAATGCAGAAAACATTGTATTTCATAAGGCATAAACATCTTTCAGTGTGGCAAGATTTGCACTGAATACTGAATGAAACAGCTTACTCTGATAGAGAGAAAAGCTTTTGAGCAGATTTGGGCTTGATTTCACTTCATTTGAACAGCAGCACTATTTCAACATTACTGGACTCAGAAAGCTGTAAACTGACAATCTTGATCATTGAAGTCCTAACATTAGTTTTTGTGCATATAACTTCTAACACATTAAAAACTGTCTTACAGCATTGCAGAAAACATTATATTTCATAAGGCATAAACATCTTTCAGTTTGGCAAGATTTGCACTGAATACTGAATGAAACAGCTTTCTCTAATAGAGAGAAAAGCTTTTGAGCAGATTTGGGCTTGGTTTCACTTCATTTGAACAGAATCACTATTTCAACATTACTGGACTCAGAAAGCTGTAAACTGACAATCTTGATCATTGAAGTCCTAACATTAGTTTTTGTGCATATAACTTCTAACACATTAAAAACTGTCTTACAGCATTGCAGAAAACATTGTATTTCATAAGGCATAAGCATCTATCAGTTTGGCAAGATTTACACTTAATACTGAATGAAACAGCTTACTCTGATAGAGAGAAAAGCTGTTGAGCAGATTTGGGCTTGATTTCACTTCATTTGAACAGCAGCACTATTTCAACATTACTGGACTCAGAAAGCTGTAAACTGACAATCTTGATCATTGAAGTCCTAACATAAGTTTTTGTGCATATAACTTCTAACACATTAAAAACTGTCTTACAGCATTGCAGAAAACATTATATTTCATAAGGCATAAACATCTTTCAGTTTGGCAAGATTTGCACTGAATACTGAATGAAACAGCTTTCTCTAATAGAGAGAAAAGCTTTTGAGCAGATTTGGGCTTGATTTCACTTCATTTGAACAGAATCACTATTTCAACATTACTGGACTCAGAAAGCTGTAAACTGACAATCTTGATCATTGAAGTCCTAACATTAGTTTTTGTGCATATAACTTCTAACACATTAAAAACTGTCTTACAGCATTGCAGAAAACATTGTATTTCATAAGGCATAAGCATCTATCAGTTTGGCAAGATTTGCACTGAATACTGAATGAAACAGCTTTCTCTAATAGAGAGAAAAGCTTTTGAGCAGATTTGGGCTTGATTTCACTTCATTTGAACAGAAGCACTATTTCAACATTACTGGACTCAGAAAGCTGTAAACTGACAATCTTGATCATTGAAGTCCTAACATAAGTTTTTGTGCATATAACTTCTAACACATTAAAAACTGTCTTACAGCATTGCAGAAAACATTGTATTTCATAAGGCATGAACATCTTTCAGTTTGGCAAGATTTGCACTGAATACTGAATGAAACAGCTTACTCTGATAGAGAGAAAAGCTTTTGAGCAGATTTGGGCTTGATTTCACTTCATTTGAACAGCAGCACTATTTCAACATTACTGGACTCAGAAAGCTGTAAACTGACAATCTTGATCATTGAAGTCCTAACATTAGTTTTTGTGCATATAACTTCTAACACATTAAAAACTGTCTTACAGCATTGCAGAAAACATTTTATTTCATAAGACATAAGCATCTTTCAGTTTGGCAAGATTTGCACTGAATATTGAATGAAGCAGCTTTCAATGAAGTGAAATCTTTTGGGCTAGATTTCACTTCATTTGAACAGAAGATTTCACTTCATTTGAACAGATGCACTATTTCAACATTACTGGACTCAGAAACCTGTAAACTGACAATCTTGAGCATAGAAGCTCTAACATTAGTTTTTTGTGCATATACTGTAACTTCTAACACATTCATTTGAACAGAAGCACTATTTCAACTTTACTGGACTCAGAAACCTTTAAACTGACAATCTTGAGCATAGAAGCTCTAACATTAGTTTTTGTGCATATAACTTCTAACACATTAAAAACTGTCTTACAGCATTGCAGAAAACATTTTATTTCATAAGACAGGACTCAGAAACCTGTAAACTGACAATCTTGATCATAGAAGCTCTAACATTAGTTTTTGTGCATATAACTTCTAACACATTAAAAACTGTCTTACTGTATTGCAGAAAACATTTTATTTCATAAGACATAAGCGTCTTTCAGTTTGGCAAGATTTGCACTGAACATTGAATGATGCAGCTCTAAACTCACAGAGAAACAAGCTTTTGAGCAGATTTGGGCTAGATTTCACTTCATTTGAACAGTAGCACTATTTCAACATTACTGGACTCAGAAACCTATAAACTGACAATCTTGAGCATTGAAACTCTAACATTAGTTTTTGTGCATATAAATTCTAACACATTAAAAACTGTCTTACAGCATTGCAGAAAACATTTTATTTCATAAGACATAAGCGTCTTTCAGTTTGGCAAGATTTGCACTGAACATTGAATGAAGGAGCTCTATCTCACAGAGAGACAAGCTTTTGAGAAGATTTGGGCTAGATTTCACTTCATTTGAACAGAAGCACTATTTCAACATTACTGGACTCAGAAACCTGTAAACTGACAATCTTGAGCATTTGAAGTCCTAACATAAGGTTTTGTGCATATAACTTCTAACACATTAAAAACTGTCTTACAGCATTGCAGAAAACATTTTATTTCATAAGACATAAGCATCTTTCAGTTTGGCAAGATTTGCACTGAACATTGAATGATGCAGCTCTAAATCACAGAGAAACAAGCTTTTGAGCAGATTTGGGCTAGATTTCACTTCATTTGAACAGTAGCACTATTTCAACATTACTGGACTCAGAAACCTATAAACTGACAATCTTGAGCATTGAAGCTCTAACATTAGTTTTTGTGCATATAACTTCTAACACATTAAAAACTGTCTTACAGCATTGCAGAAAACATTTTATTTCATAAGACAGGACTCAGAAACCTGTAAACTGACAATCTTGATCATAGAAGCTCTAACATTAGTTTTTGTGCATATAACTTCTAACACATTAAAAACTGTCTTACAGCATTGCAGAAAACATTTTATTTCATAAGACATAAGCGTCTTTCAGTTTGGCAAGATTTGCACTGAATATTGAATGAAGCAGCTTTCTCTAATAGAGAGACAAGCTTTTGAGCAGATTTGGGCTAGATTTCACTTCATTTGAACAGTAGCACTATTTTAACATTACTGGACTCAGAAACCTATAAACTGACAATCTTGAGCATTGAAGCTCTAACATTAGTTTTTGTGCATATAAATTCTAACACATTACAAACTGTCTTACTGTATTGCAGAAAACATTTTATTTCATAAGACATAAGCGTCTTTCAGTTTGGCAAGATTTGCACTGAATATTGAATGAAGCAGCTTTCTCTAATAGAGAGACAAGCTTTTGAGCACATTTGGGCTAGATTTCACTTCATTTGAACAGATGCACTATTTCAACATTACTGGACTCAGAAACCTGTAAACTGACAATCTTGAGCATAGAAGCTCTAACATTAGTTTTTGTACATACAACTTCTAACACATTAAAAACTGTCTTACAGCATTGCAGAAAACATTTTATTTCATAAGACATAAGCGTCTTTCAGTTTGGCAAGATTTGCACTGAACATTGAATGATGCAGCTCTAAACTCACAGAGAAACAAGCTTTTGAGCAGATTTGGGCTAGATTTCACTTCATTTGAACAGTAGCACTATTTCAACATTACTGGACTCAGAAACCTATAAACTGACAATCTTGAGCATTGAAACTCTAACATTAGTTTTTGTGCATATAAATTCTAACACATTAAAAACTGTCTTACAGCATTGCAGAAAACATTTTATTTCATAAGACATAAGCGTCTTTCAGTTTGGCAAGATTTGCACTGAACATTGAATGAAGCAGCTCTATCTCACAGAGAGACAAGCTTTTGAGAAGATTTGGGCTAGATTTCACTTCATTTGAACAGAAGCACTATTTCAACATTACTGGACTCAGAAACCTATAAACTGACAATCTTGAGCATTGAAGCTCTAACATTACTTTTTGTGCATATAACATCTAAAACATTAAAAACTGTCTTACAGCATTGCAGAAAACATTTTATTTCATTAGACATAAGCGTCTTTCAGTTTGGCAAGATTTGCACTGAATATTGAATGAAGCAGCTTTCTCTAATAGAGAGACAAGCTTTTGAGCACATTTGGGCTAGATTTCACTTCATTTGAACAGAAGCACTATTTCAACATTACTGGAATCAGAAACCTGTAAACTGACAATCTTGAGCATAGAAGCTCTAACATTAGTTTTTGTGCATATAACTTCTAACACATTAAAAACTGTCTTACAGCATTGCAGAAAACATTTTATTTCATAAGACATAAGCGTCTTTAAGTTTGGCAAGATTTGCACTGAACATTGAATGAAGCAGCTCTATCTCACAGAGAGACAAGCTTTTGAGAAGATTTGGGCTAGATTTCACTTCATTTGAACAGAAGCACTATTTCAACATTACTGGACTCAGAAACCTATAAACTGACAATCTTGAGCATTTGAAGTCCTAACATAAGGTTTTGTGCATATAACTTCTAACACATTAAAAACTGTCTTACAGCATTGCAGAAAACATTTTATTTCATAAGACATAAGCGTCTTTCAGTTTGGCAAGATTTGCACTGAACATTGAATGATGCAGCTCTAACTCACAGAGAAACAAGCTTTTGAGCAGATTTGGGCTAGATTTCACTTCATTTGAACAGTAGCACTATTTCAACATTACTGGACTCAGAAACCTGTAAACTGACAATCTTGAGCATTTGAAGTCCTAACATAAGGTTTTGTGCATATAACTTCTAACACATTAAAAACTGTCTTACAGCATTGCAGAACACATTTTATTTCATAAGACATAAGCATCTTTCAGTTTGGCAAGATTTGCACTGAACATTGAATGAATCAGCTCTAACTCACAGAGATACAAGCTTTTGAGCAGATTTGGTCTAGATTTCACTTCATTTGAACAGTAACACTATTTCAACATTACTGGACTCAGAAACCTATAAACTGACAATCTTGAGCATTGAAGCTCTAATATTAGTTTTTGTGCATATAACTTCTAACACATTAAAAACTGTCTTACAGCATTGCAGAAAACATTTTATTTCATAAGACATAAGCGTCTTTCAGTTTGGCAAGATTTGCACTGAATATTGAATGAAGCAGCTTTCTCTAATAGAGAGACAAGCTTTTGAGCACATTTGGGCTAGATTTCACTTCATTTGAACAGAAGCACTATTTCAGCATTACTGGACTCAGAAACCTGTAAACTGACAATCTTGAGCATAGAAGCTCTAACATTAGTTTTTGTGCATATAAGTTCTAACACATTAAAAATTGTATTACAGCATGGCAGAAAACATTTTACTTCAAAAGACATAAGCATCTTTCAGTTTGGCAACATTTGCACTGAACATTGAATGAAGCAGCTCTAACTCACAGAGAAAGAAACTTTTGAGCAGATTAGGGCTAGATTTCGCTTCATTTGAACAGAAGCGCTATTTCAACATTACTGGACTCAGAAACCTGTAAACTGACAATCTTGAGCATAGAAGCTCTAAGATTAGTTTTGGTGCATATAACTTCTAACACATTAAAAACTGTCTTACAGCATTGCAGAACACATTTTATTTCATAAGACATAAGCATCTTTCAGTTTGGCAAGATTTGCACTGAACATTGAATGAATCAGCTCTAACTCACAGAGATACAAGCTTTTGAGCAGATTTGGTCTAGATTTCACTTCATTTGAACAGTAACACTATTTCAACATTACTGGACTCAGAAACCTATAAACTGACAATCTTGAGCATTGAAGCTCTAATATTAGTTTTTGTGCATATAACTTCTAACACATTAAAAACTGTCTTACAGCATTGCAGAAAACATTTTATTTCATAAGACATAAGCGTCTTTCAGTTTGGCAAGATTTGCACTGAATATTGAATGAAGCAGCTTTCTCTAATAGAGAGACAAGCTTTTGAGCACATTTGGGCTAGATTTCACTTCATTTGAACAGAAGCACTATTTCAACATTACTGGACTCAGAAACCTGTAAACTGACAATCTTGAGCATAGAAGCTCTAACATTAGTTTTTGTGCATATAAGTTCTAACACATTAAAAACTGTATTACAGCATGGCAGAAAACATTTTACTTCATAAGACATAAGCATCTTTCAGTTTGGCAACATTTGCACTGAACATTGAATGAAGCAGCTCTAACTCACAGAGAAAGAAACTTTTGAGCAGATTAGGGCTAGATTTCGCTTCATTTGAACAGAAGCGCTATTTCAACTTTACTGGACTCAGAAACCTGTAAACTGACAATCTTGAGCATAGAAGCTCTAAGATTAGTTTTGGTGCATATAACTTCTAACACATTAAAAAATGTCTTACAGCATTGCAGAAAACATTTTATTTCATAAGACATAAGTATCTTTCAGTTTGGCAAGATTTGCACTGAACATTGAATGAAGCAGCTCTATCTCACAGAGAGACAAGCTTTTGAGAAGATTTGGGCTAGATTTCACTTAATTTGAACAGAAGCACTATTTCAACATTACTGGACTCAGAAACATGTAAACTGACAATCTTGAGCATTTGATGTCCTAACATAAGGTTTTGTGCATATAACTTCTAACACATTAAAAACTGACTTACAGCATTGCAGAAAACATTTTATTTCATAAGACATAAGCGTCTTTCAGTTTGGCAAGATTTGCACTGAATATTGAATGAAGCAGCTTTCTCTAATAGAGAGACAAGCTTTTGAGCAGATTTGGGCTAGATTTCACTTCATTTGAACAGAAGCACTATTTCAACATTACTGGACTCAGAAACCTGTAAACTGACAATCTTGAGCATTTGAAGTCCTAACATAAGGTTTTGTGCATATAACTTCTAACACATTAAAAACTGTCTTACAGCATTACAGAAAACATTTTATTTCATAAGACATAAGCATCTTTCAGATTGGCAAGATTTGCACTGAATATTGAATGAAGCAGCTTTCTCTAATAGAGAGACAAGCTTTTGAGCACATTTGGGCTAGATTTCACTTCATTTGAACAGATGCACTATTTCAACATTACTGGACTCAGAAACCTGTAAACTGACAATCTTGAGCATAGAAGCTGTAACATTAGTTTTTGTGCATATAACTTCTAACACATTAAAAACTGTCTTACAGCATTGCAGAAAACATTTTATTTCATAAGACATAAGTGTCTTTCAGTTTGGCAAGATTTGCACTGAACATTGAATGATGCAGCTCTAACTCACAGAGAAACAAGCTTTTGAGCAGATTTGGGCTAGATTTCACTTCATTTGAACAGTAGCACTATTTCAACATTACTGGACTCAGAAACCTGTAAACTGACAATCTTGAGCATTTGAAGTCCTAACATAAGGTTTTGTGCATATAACTTCTAACACATTAAAAACTGTCTTACAGCATTGCAGAACACATTTTATTTCATAAGACATAAGCATCTTTCAGTTTGGCAAGATTTGCACTGAACATTGAATGAATCAGCTCTAACTCACAGAGATACAAGCTTTTGAGCAGATTTGGTCTAGATTTCACTTCATTTGAACAGTAACACTATTTCAACATTACTGGACTCAGAAACCTATAAACTGACAATCTTGAGCATTGAAGCTCTAATATTAGTTTTTGTGCATATAACTTCTAACACATTAAAAACTGTCTTACAGCATTGCAGAAAACATTTTATTTCATAAGACATAAGCGTCTTTCAGTTTGGCAAGATTTGCACTGAATATTGAATGAAGCAGCTTTCTCTAATAGAGAGACAAGCTTTTGAGCACATTTGGGCTAGATTTCACTTCATTTGAACAGAAGCACTATTTCAACATTACTGGACTCAGAAACCTGTAAACTGACAATCTTGAGCATAGAAGCTCTAACATTAGTTTTTGTGCATATAAGTTCTAACACATTAAAAACTGTATTACAGCATGGCAGAAAACATTTTACTTCATAAGACATAAGCATCTTTCAGTTTGGCAACATTTGCACTGAACATTGAATGAAGCAGCTCTAACTCACAGAGAAAGAAACTTTTGAGCAGATTAGGGCTAGATTTCGCTTCATTTGAACAGCAGCACTATTTCAACATTACTGGACTCAGAAAGCTGTAAACTGACAATCTTGATCATTGAAGTCCTAACATTAGTTTTTGTGCATATAACTTCTAACACATTAAAAACTGTCTTACAGCATTGCAGAAAACATTGTATTTCATAAGGCATAAGCATCTATCAGTTTGGCAAGATTTGCACTTAATACTGAATGAAACAGCTTACTCTGATAGAGAGAAAAGCTTTTGAACAGATTTGGGCTTGATTTCACTTCATTTGAACAGAAGCACTATTTCAACATTACTGGACTCAGAAAGCTGTAAACTGACAATCTTGATCATTGAAGTCCTAACATAAGTTTTTGTGCATATAACTTCTAACACATTAAAAACTGTCTTACAGCATTGCAGAAAACATTGTATTTCATAAGGCATAAACATCTTTCAGTTTGGCAAGATTTGCACTGAATACTGAATGAAACAGCTTACTCTGATAGAGAGAAAAGCTTTTGAGCAGATTTGGGCTTGATTTCACTTCATTTGAACAGCAGCACTATTTCAACATTACTGGACTCAGAAAGCTGTAAACTGACAATCTTGATCATTGAAGTCCTAACATAAGTTTTTGTGCATATAAATTCTAACACATTAAAAACTGTCTTACAGCATTGCAGAAAACATTGTATTTCATAAGGCATAAGCATCTATCAGTTTGGCAAGATTTGCACTTAATACTGAATGAAACAGCTTACTCTGATAGAGAGAAAAGCTTTTGAGCAGATTTGGGCTTGATTTCACTTCATTTGAACAGCAGCACTATTTCAACATTACTGGACTCAGAAAGCTGTAAACTGACAATCTTGATCATTGAAGCCTAACATTAGTTTTTGTGCATATAACTTCTAACACATTAAAAACTGTCTTACAGCATTGCAGAAAACATTGTATTTCATAAGGCATAAGCATCTTTCAGTTTGGCAAGATTTGCACTGAATACTGAATGAAACAGCTCTACTCATAGAGAAAAAGCTTTGAGCAGATTTGGGCTTGATTTCACTTCATTTGAACAGCAGCACTATTTCAACATTACTGGACTCAGAAACCTGTAAACTGACAATCTTGATCATTGAAGTCCTAACATTAGGTTTTTGTGCATATAACTTCTAACACATTAAAAACTGTCTTACAGCATTGCAGAAAACATTTTATTTCATAAGGCATAAGCATCTATCAGTTTGGCAAGATTTGGCACTGAATTACTTGAATGAAACAGCTTTACTCTATAGAGAGAAAAGCTTTTGAGCAGATTTGGGCTTGGTTTCACTTCATTTGAACAGAATCACTATTTCAACATTACTGGACTCAGAAAGCTGTAAACTGACAATCTTGATCATTGAAGTCCTAACATTAGTTTTTGTGCATATAACTTCTAACACATTAAAAACTGTCTTACAGCATTGCAGAAAACATTGTATTTCATAAGGCATAAGCATCTATCAGTTTGGCAAGATTTGCACTTAATACTGATGAAACAGCATACTCTGATAGAGAGAAAAGCTTTTGAGCAGATTTGGGCTTGATTTCACTTCATTTGAACAGCAGCACTATTTCAACATTACTGGACTCAGAAAGCTGTAAACTGACAATCTTGATCATTGAAGTCCTAACATTAGTTTTTTGTGCATATAACTTCTAACACATTAAAAACTGTCTTACAGCATTGCAGAAAACATTGTATTTCATAAGGCATAAGCATCTATCAGTTTGGCAAGATTTGCACTGATACTGAATGAAACAGCTTTCTCTAATAGAGAGAAAAGCTTTTGAGCAGATTTGGGCTTGGTTCACTTCATTTGAAACAGAATCACTATTTCAACATTACTGGACTCAGAAAGCTGTAACTGACAATCTGATCATTGAAGTCCTAACATTAGTTTTTGTGCATATAACTTCTAACACATTAAAAACTGTCTTACAGCATTGCAGAAAACATTGTATTTCATAAGGCATAAGCATCTATCAGTTTGGCAAGATTTGCACTTAATACTGGAATGAAACAGCTTACTCTGATAGAGAGAAAAGCTTTGAGCAGATTTGGCTTGATTTCACTTCATTTGAACAGCAGCACTATTTCAACATTACTGGACTCAGAAAGCTGTAAACTGACAATCTTGATCATTGAAGTCCTAACATTAAGTTTTTGTGCATATAACTTCTAACACATTAAAAACTGTCTTACAGCATGCAGAAAACATTGTATTTCATAAGGCATAACATCTTTCAGTTTGGCAAGATTTGCACTGAATACTGAATGAAACAGCTTACTCTGATAGAGAGAAAAGCTTTTGAGCAGATTTGGGCTTGATTTCACTTCATTTGAACAGCAGCACTATTTCAACATTACTGGACTCAGAAAGCTGTAAACTGACAATCTTGATCATTTGAAGTCCTAACATAAGTTTTTGTGCAGTATAACTTCTAACACATTAAAAAACTGTCTTACAGCATTGCAGAAAAACATTGTATTTCATAAGACATAAGCATCTTTCAGTTTGGCAAGATTTGCACTGAATACTGAATGAAACAGCTTTCT
>NW_020524685.1:0-2500 GCF_003368295.1 Carassius auratus
ACAACACATTGGAATCTGCGGCCATCAGGACGCCGCAGAGGCTGGGACCCGGGCGTGGCACAGGGGCTCTACAGCGCCCCCTGGAACACAGTCAGAAATCTTGAACCATAGCTCACACACACTTGCATATATTTATATGAAACTCAGTACACTTGTAGATCTCATTGAGCTGAACAACTTTCGCGCTTTATGTCATAGGCTCCGCCCAACAGGAAGTCAGCTATTCAGGGCTGTTTAAAAAAAGCATGCTCTGGAATTTGAAATACTCCTCTGAGGTTTTCAACCCGTTCGCCACGAAACTCGGTGAACATGATCTCAAGACATTGTGGATGAAAAATTGCGAGGGGATTTTTGATATCTCGAACGGTTTGCCCGTGGCGAGGCGTGGAACTTATGGCGAGAAATGAGAAACAGGAAATGTCTAATAACATCCACATACATTTCCTGAATTTGATCAAAACTTCATGGGTTTTATTCGTTGTATGATACCGATCATATATATGTGACTATTAAGAGTCAACGTTATAGCGCCACCAACTGGCAGCAGGAAGTGTGCCATTTTCCAAATGCTTTAAATTCAGCACCTTATTTTTACTCGATTTGCTTCAAACTTCATCAGAATAATGACAAAACATGGCCGATGTAAATCTGTTGTGGGGATATTGATATCTCATATATTGTTGCCATGGCAACGTGTCAAACTTGAATATTCTGTTATGGTGATTTTGAGGCAGATAACAACCTCAGATTTACATGAAACTCAAAACACATATCAGTATTTATGATAACTAGACACTGGCAAAAGTTCATAAGAGGGCGTGGAAGAGGCACTCTATAGCGCCACCTTTTGTCAAAGTGGGGGGGTTAGTTTTAGCTACAGACACCAAACTCGGTACAAAAATTGTTCTTATCAAGACGGACAACTTTCTAATTCACAGTCATCAGCTACGATCAACAGGAAGTCAGCTATTTTGATTTGAATGTGGATTTTTTTTTACATTTAGCTGTGAATTAATGCATACTGCTCAGAGGAGAGTAACACTATACACACCAAACTTTGTCTACATGATGCCAAAACATTTTAAACAAATTAAATTGCCAATGGATTCTGGATAGCTTGAACGGTTTTGTCGTGGTGATTTTTTTAAATGACAGTAAAAATGGAATTATTAATTTTCCTGCATTTTTAAATTCCAAACACTTCAAAACCTTTTTTCATACAGAAAAAAAGTCATTCTGAGGAAATATGCATAGTTTCATGACTTTACAACACTGTATGGATAACAGAAAATTAATAAAAACTGTCAGACATCTCATCTCACTCTGTCCCTCTGTTTGAGTGTGTGTGCTTAGACTTCCATTGTCTGAGAGAAATAGCGCCCCTACAGGTTCAATTCCTGGACTAAAAAAAGGCATCTCAAAAAGGGAGGAGACTCTCTTTTAGTTTCACTTTTAAATCGGTTAAAAATACAAATAAATACTTAGATTTAATTCACACTGACAAGCTAAACCAACATATCTGATTATTACCGGTTCAGGGCTCATGGATAAATAATTTCTGGCCAGAGATATGTGAGAAATAGGAGAGATGAATCACCGCTCTGATCACGAGAGTCTGGAGTAAAGAGCTCAGAAAAAACGAATTTATTCCTGTTTTAAAGCTTTTAAAAATAAATTATTACAGCGATATCACACAATCAACCAATTAGAACACACCAAGAGCTACATTTAGATGTTTTTGAACTGTTTGTGTGAAAATGAAATATTTGTGGCTGCCTATCTGAAATTACGCCTCCGATCAGCGCGTACAGTGTCGAACTCAAAACAAACGAATTTATTCTTGTTTAAGAGCTTTTTTAAATAAAATATTACCACAAATGCACACAATAAACCCATTGTAACACTACAAGAGCTAAATGCAGGTGTTTGTGAGCCGTTTAAGTGTGCAAGACTATTTGAAAGCGCGACTGGCAGAATAACATATATCTCTCGAGCTGCAGGATTCTGGCTTTCGTCGTACGAACGAACACATAACGGACAAGATTATTTCAAAACACAATAGCTTGGCGACTATAAACGAAAACAGCCACGTGAACATAAACTCTTGAGAAATATATCTGAAGTGGATCTACTGGATTTTAATATTAAGTGACCGCATATACCAGCTGCTTCTGTCTTAAATTTTAATCTATATAAAAAATGAAATTCATTCATCTTGGCTGCTTTTTTAATGTGTGTACGTATTTATTTATTATTTTGCTCTAACAAGAATTAATCTATATTTAATTAAATCAATTACATTTTATTTTACATTTTATTTGTCCATTTCTGCATCTAAACGCCTAAAAACATAAAACATGCTCTATTATACTATTGTTAGCAATTTCTTTATCGTCCAATTTATCTGGTGTACACACTTTTATTTTCATAATAAACTTGTTTGTTAGATTATACACAGTTACAGTGGTCTATAATAAATATTAACAGGTTTTATTCAAGC
>NW_020524685.1:5000-245897 GCF_003368295.1 Carassius auratus
CAGCTATGCTTCACGTACATGCACGAAAATTGGCACACATATGTAACACACCAATACCTACAAAAAAGACTCTTGGAGCAAAATTCTAAACCCAACAGGAAGTCGGTTATTTTTAATATTATGAGCAAATTTTGTGTAATTTTGGTCATTTCCATGTGTTGTATTTTAACGAACTCCTCCTAGAGATTTCTTCAAATCAACACCAAATTTGGTATGCCTAATCTAAAGGCCTTTGCGACATTAAATTGCGAAGATCTTGAGTTTTCGTTGAAGGGCGTGTCCGTGGCGGCCTGGCGAATTTCGATGATTCGCCATGAAAAATGAAGTTGCTATAACTCACACATACAATGTCCAATCTGCCCCAAACTTCACATGTTTGATGAAACTCTGAACCTGAACAGATTGATATGCCCATATTCAGTTATAGTCATAGCGCCACCTATTGGCAACAGGAAGTGTCATATTTTACACTGTGACGAACTACTCCTAGAAATTTTTTGACATCAATGTCTTTTTTGTGGTCAGTCTAATCTAAAGGCCTGTGCAATGCTCAGTTGTGAAGATCTTGAGTTTTCGTTAAAGGGCGTGTCCACGGCACCATAGCGAAGTTTGATGTCTCGCCATGTGAATAAAAGATGTTATAACTCAGGCATAAAATGTCCGATCTTCCCCAAACTTCACATGTGTGATAAGAGTCCTGACCTGAACAGATCTGCAGGCCAATATTCCACCGGGTGTGGCAGAATGGCTCGATAGCGCCACCTATACACTTTCAACGGAGTGTGCCTCGAGCTATGTTTCACGTACATGTACAAAAATTGGTACACACATGTAACTCGCCAATATCTACAAAAAAGACTCTTGGTACGAAATCCGAATCCCAAAAGGAAGTCGGTTATTTTGAATTTTCCCTGCAAAATTGGTGTTGTTTTTGCCATTTTCAGGGGTTGTACTTTAATGAACTCCTCCTAGAGATGTACTCAGATCAACACCAAACTTGGTCAGTGTAATCTAAAGCCATTTGCAATGTTAAATTGCGAAGGACTTGAGGTTTCGTTAAAGGGCGTGTCCATGGCGGTCTGACAAATTTCGATGTTTCGCCATGAAAAAGGAAGTTGCTGTAACTCAGACATACAATGTCCAATCTGCCCCAAACTTCACATGTTGGATAAGACTCTTGACCTGAACAGATCTACATGCCCATATTCAGTTATAGTCATAGCGCCACCTATTGGCATCAGGAAGTGACATATTTTACACTGTGACAGACTATTTCTAGAAATTGTATGACATCAATGTATTTTTTGTGGTCAGTCTAATCTAAAGACCTGTGTGATGTTTAGTTGTGAAGATCTTGAGTTTTTGTTAAAAGGTGTGTCCATGGCGCCGTGACAAAGTTCGATGTCTCGTCATGGGAATAAAAGATGTTATAACTCAGGCATAAAGTGTCCGATCTTGCCCAAACTTCACATGTGTGATAAGGGTCATGGCCTGAACAGATCTGAAGGCCAATATTCCATTGGGTGTGGCAAAATGGCTCGATAGCGCCACCTATAAACTTTCAACGGAGTGCATATGGACATTCAATGGAGTGCGCCTCGAGCTATTTTTCACGTTCATGTACAAAAATCGGTACACACATGTAACACACCAATACCTACAAAAAAGTCCCATGTTACGAAATCCGAATCCCATCAGGAAGTCGGTTATTTAGAATTTTCTCAGCAAAATTTGCATTGTTTTTGCCATTTTCAGGGGTTGTACTTTAACAAACTACTCCTAGAGATATATTCAGATCAACACCAAACTTGGTCAGTTAAATCTAAAGGCGTTTGCGATATTAAATTGCGAAGATTTTGAGGTTTCGGTAAAGGGCGTGTCCATGGCGGCCTGACAAAATTCGATGTTTCGCCATGAAAAAGGAAGTTGCTATTACTCAGACTTACAATGTCCAATCTGCCCCAAACTTCACATGTTAGATAAGACTTCTGCCCTTAACAGATCTACATGCCCATATTCAGTTATAGTCATAGCGCCACCTGCTGGCAACAGGAAGTGACATGTTGTATGCTGTGACAAACTACTCCTAGAATTTTTTTGAGATTAATGTATTTTTTTGTAGTCAGTCTAATCTAAAGGCCTGTGCAATGTTAACTTGTGGAGATCTTGAGTTTTTGTTAAAGGGCATGTCCATGGCGTCATGACAACTTTTGATGTCTTGCCACAGCAAGAAAAGTTGTTGTAACTCAGGCATAATTTGTTTGATCTTCCCCAAACTTCACATGATCGATAAAAGTCCTGCCCTGAACACATCTGAAGGCCAATAGTCCATCATAATGATAGCGCCACCTATTGGCAACAGGAAAATTGGCACATATAAGTGACTTTGACATATTCCACTTATATAAACGATTTGAAATGCATATTTCTCACCTTCACCTTTTTACTAAAGCCACACGATTGCGGTGAGCCCGGGTGCGAGGGCCCGTTCATCGCTGCTTGCAGCTTTAATTTTACTATATATTTATTCAATTAAATGTTGTCTTTACAGGTTAGAGCTTTAACCTCTAAAATATTACGGTAGATAATATTTAAGCTGAAATGCTTCATGCTGATTGTTTAAATGCACTGATCTAAATTTGTTGTATCAAGCATCTTTAAAAATCACACTACATACATATATTTCGCACTTTATTTTATCGTCTTTTTGACTGCGGCGCGGTATTTCTGTCGGATGTACGCCATCTAACGGTTGAATTGTTACAAATTTGAAACTTATTCGGAAATACATGTTTTATTTAAAATGCGAGAGTACAAACAACTGCTGTATATATGGAGACAACAGCAGAGAATCACTCTTACTCTGCAATCGAGGGATGGACATTGCGTGTCCCAAAGAAAGATGGAAAGTCAGATAAAGGGCGGAGGTGTATGACTTCATCTTTTTCTATTTTTCCCCCCTTCAGGTAAGACGCATTTAAGGAAGTTGACTAGTAATAAATCTGCATGCCATACAAGCATACCTACTTCTCTCTCACATAAACATGCATCCCGTTTCAGATGTATGCAGTCCTCAGTAAGTTTACTATTTGACAACACTTGATGGGTGATCTCACATGCTTCAAGTCCAATGAAAAAGCATGGATAACAGAAAGACAGTGCATGTTCCTCAGGTAAGGACCTTTTTTATTATTAATAACAGGTTTATTTAACAAGTATTCAATGTAAAAAAGTCTGTTTAACAACAACTTTGTGGAAATAGAACAGATAATCTTTTAAATAAACTGTTTATGTGAATACATAAAATGGGTAGGACCATCAAATGTCAAAAACATTTGACAGGACTCTAAATTAATCAAATTTTATGAATTTTCACTTTCATTAACAAATTAGTGCATTTAATATGACATTTAACAAAAGAAAAAAAAAACATTGTCTCTATAATGTGTAATAAAAAGTTCAAATGTACAAGAAGCACAACCACGTGTCATATAAATTGGCGTCCACAAATCATTCTGATGTGAACTATCATAGAAAAGGGTAAACTTCCTCATTTCAACAATTTGTGAGCGAGTTCGTAGTTACCAAACACAGTTGTTGCAAGGAGACTGCATGTGCTTGTCTTATGAATAATCACAGCTCTTGACTTAAACTCTAATTGTTTCTACAGCTTAGCAACGAAATGCAGCTGAATGTCATGAACTGGGTGAAATCAGGCCAAATGAGTATCGATGAAGCTCTGATGCGGGCTAACAATGGCATGTTACACAAGCAGAGGAACCCTGAGCCGGAGGTACAGTATGGGCTATGTTTAAAACTCTTGACCTTATTGTTAAATGAAGATTTAAAGATCTCATCAGCATCGATTTTTAAAAAAAAAATCATAAAATAGATTAGCAAAATGGGTGTGTACGCCATTTGGACCGCAGCTTGACTGAATTAGTCACATATTTTACTTAAGAGCTTTGAAATGTTTTGACACAGTTCTTTTTAAGGAAATGATTAGTTGTTCAACCAGTCTTCATGGTGCTAGCCCTAATATTATGAGCGGCTCTCTATGGAGATTGTAATCAGTCCTCGTCAAGTTTTTAAGAGGAAGTATTATAGTTATTTTTTATTTTTTTGTAGGAAAAACAGTCACGGTACAACTTCAGTGTTCGTAAGTTCAACCGGTACATATGGCAGAAACGGGTGTTGCAGGTGTGTATCTATACACTGAACTGCTCTTATCCAGCTCTGGTCTCTAGAAATCACATATAACAAATGCACCTTTTTGCTTCAGATTGATTTCAGCACAAGGCTTTTGTGCAGCATCGAGAAAGGCATTGTGAAACGACAGCTCTGTTTTTCTGAGGTGAAAAACTGCCATGATGCACCAGGTACCAGGTTCTCGATTTCGTTTAGAGATCGTTCTGACTATGAGCTGGAAGCGGCGTCCTTAGAGGACAAGCAGCAGGTGAGAACATCACATGCGACGGGGACTGAATTTCAATTCTGTACCAGATCATTAAAGGAATAGTTCACCCAAAAATGCTAATTTACTCACCCTCAGGCTATCCGAGTTGTAGATGAGTTTGTTTATTTACTTGATTTGGAGAAAAGTAGCATTACATCACTTGCTTACCAAGTTCCTCTTCAGTGAATGGGTGCCATCA
The DNA here is from genome assembly GCF_003368295.1 of Carassius auratus. Classification (NCBI taxonomy): domain Eukaryota; kingdom Metazoa; phylum Chordata; class Actinopteri; order Cypriniformes; family Cyprinidae; genus Carassius; species Carassius auratus. The sequence continues at coordinate 9,656 of NW_020524685.1, forward strand.
GAATGAGAGTCCAAACATATAATAAAAATAATCAATATGACTCCAGTCCATCTATGGAACATTTTGTGAAGTGAAAAGCTGCTTGTTTTTAAGAAACAAATCCTTTATTAAAGGGTTACTCCACCCCAAAATTAAAATTTTGTCATAAATCACTTACCTCCATGTTGTTCCAAACCCATAAAAGCTCTGTTTGACTTCGGAAAACAATTTAAGATATTTTGGATGAAATCCTGGAGGCATTAGACTGTCCCATAGACTGCCAAATAAATAACAGTGTCAAGGTCCTCAAAGGAATGAAAAGTCATCATCAGAATACTCCATCTGCCATCAGACATGCAATCTGGGTTATATGAAATGATGGGAAAATGCTTTGATGCTTTGCTTTTCAAAGCTTTGATTTGAATTTAAACAGCGCATCCTTGTGGCGCGGATGACACAGAAGAGCACATGCAGCATGGTGATATAGAGTGACACAGAGGAGACCGTTGATAAAGGAATTATTGAATAAGGTTGTTAATTTTGTTTTATTCACTTACAAAAAGTGTTTCCGTCTATGGGACAGCCTCAAGCCTTCAGGTTTTCATCCAAAATATCTTAAATTGTGTTTAGAAGATGAACGGAGCTTTTATGAGTCTGGAACAACATGGGAGTAAGTGATTTATGACAAAATTTTTCATGGCGAAACATTGCCGTCAGACTCTTATTCTGACGGCACCCATTCACTGCAGAAGAACATTGGTGAGCAAGTAATGCTACATTGCTCCAAATCTGTTCTGATGAACAAACAAACTAATCTACATCTTGGATGGCCTGAGGTTGAGTACGTTTCTTGTAAAAATATTTATTTAAATACATAGCAGATCTGCTGCTATTTCTAAATCGATTTTATTATGAGTTTGCATGCTTATCTGATGATAATAGATCAAACTGTGTTTCGGATGACCTTCAGATCATGCAGCTGGTAAATCAGGTCATCTTCAATAACATCTACAGCCTTCTTGAGAATGTGAACTCGGTTGAAATGCAAACTGAACACCTGCCTCCCACTCCTGACAACCTCAAAGAGGGCCACCTACTACTGCAGAGAGGAGGATTGGCATCATTCAAATGGAAGAAGTATGCACAATTTTAACCCTTTTTTTTTGTCTGCTTCTTGTAGACTAGTGCTTAGCAGTTGTTAAACTAGTTAGTCTGGAACATAAGTCACAAACATCTCATCACTGACAAATCACCTTTAGGCCATGTTTGTTAACATTTTAGTGGTGTTTACTCACTAAGACAGGCATTCTGCTCACTCAAACTTTTTAAACAAACTCCTGACCATAAGGTTTAAATTATAGAAGGGTTACTACGATCACGATCGGCCGATCGTTAATGCGCATCTCATCAGTAAAGCCGGTTCTCTAATCAGCGGTTAATTCCATCAGGTACGTGATTTCACATTGAGCAGCTGTTACTACATAGAGCCGTTGTTAATAGAGAAGATGCGCAAATCCACTTCATTTTCAGTGTTTTTTGACGCATCTTCTCAGTTAACAATGGCTCTGTGTAGTAACAGCTGCTCAATGTGAAATCACGCACCTGATGGAATTAACCGCTGATTAGAGAACCGGCTTTACTGACGAGATGCGCATTAACGATCGGCCGATCGTGATCGGAGCACCCCTAAATTATAGTATGCTTCTTTTCTTGCTTCTTTTTTTTTATTTTATTCTTTTTTAACCACTGGATCATATATAGGAACTAGGAGTCGGATTAACTAAAATCTTATAATGAAAGATAAATATGAAGTTTGTAAAAATTTTCTCAAGGATAATCCTTGAAAAATTCACATTCTCAAATATTGTTCTCATATTATTTTATTTTCTTAGGGTTAGTGTTATATGAATGGCTGAAGAAAATAATTTCAGAGGCTTTCATTTTTTCATTTCTAGTAGCCTGCAGATTACTAGAAAAATCACAACAAGCTATTTTCATCATAACCTGCTTGAGGGGTGCTCAGCACTTGGCCTTGCATCATTTAATGCACAGTGTATTTTGAATAGTTTATTTATCTGCCTTATTTTTTAATGCCAAAGTTTTGTTCTGTAAATGTGCAAGACTTCCGGTTCATTAGTTGCTGTCGGGAAATAGCAAGTAGAATAACAAAGTGCAGCAAAGAATACTGTTTACACTACAAGCCACTGTGTTCAAAACTAACATACTATATTAAAATACATTTTTAAGAAACACTAGTTTGCAATATCAAGCAGCAAAACAAGTTTGTACAACTAACTAGAAGTTGATTATCCCAGACACAGTCAATTTACAAATAGCTCTTACAGTAAAAATAAGGAGGATAACATCAGATTAAAAACAAACTCCCTACACTGTAAAAAGTGATTCTGAGTTTTAGTCAGGTGGACAGGTAAAATCATGTCCTGTCAACTTGCAGTGTCTCACTACATAATAGGATGAGTTATAACAACCTCAACTTGAAGGGAAATGGAAAACTTAAAATAACGTGTTCATATAACAACAAAACATAGGTTCTTTCAACTTTCAATTTTCTGCGCATGTGCCAGAAACTCTACGTCACGATGACGTACTATTTTAACGAATTTGAGCCAGACACGCCATCGCCATTTTCTACACGAGAAGACGAGATCACGACGACACTAGTTGCTGATGCGAGGAAAAAGACGAAGGAGCTCGTATTTGAATGTCTTCAGATGTATTTTTATAGTAAGTATACCCTGATTTGTTCTTTCTTTCATGTAAAAATTAGGCTTGTTTCGTTTGCGCTCACCGACCGCGTATTGATTTCATGCTATCACATTTGACAAACTAAGACAACTTGATTAGTAACGTTAATCAGGAGCTACACGCACTGGCACGCACATTTTTGCTAGATATACAGTGTGTTAGACACTGAGCTGCTGTCGAGACGTGAGCAGAAAGAGAAGTCGTCTTTGACTAGTATAAGTTAATGTTGGTAAATAGATAAAGTGTACATATAAATTACTTTTTAGCGTGTTCTTGATCGGATCTCATTATCGTTAGAAATACAGAATGACCAGTAACGTTAATATCTGAAGCTCCGCCGCCAGTCCATATTTGTGTTTACCATTACGAATAAAAATGCTTGAGTTAACGTTACTTCTTGTTTAATGCCCAGTAAAGTCTAGAAAAGGAAAGAGAGCAAATGGCTGTGGAGATGATGACTCCAGACATTACATTTGAGCAGCACGTATTCTTTGAGAAGGCAAGAAGTCGTTGATGAGGAGCCACCAGTGTCACAAATGAAAATCCGATGGCCAGCAATTTTCACTGAGAGACAGGTAAATTGTGTTTATTTGTTTCTGTGTGCTTTGAATTAATCAGAAAATCGTGGGCTGTGAATGTTGTGCTGTTATATTAGAAAGATATGGGCAAACATAATATCCTAAGATTATGTTGAGTGATTTTTTTTTTTTTTTTTTTTACTAGTTAATGTTTTAAGACTGTCCCTGAGATCTTTGTTCAATTTGTAAATGTATTTATGTTTTTATAGATCAGCAAAGAATTCACCAGGCTTGTGTCAAAGGATCTGAGCAAGTCCTTTTTGGAAGGTCTTAGATGGTCATCTCTCGAAGCTGATAAAGTTATTCCTAACAAAGCGTTATGAGGACATTCCAGAAATGACTTCAATACTGGAGAGCCTTGATAAGAATGTGAGTCAATTTATTTTAAAGCAGTCTTTCTCTCCACAAAATGACAATTCTGTGATCATTTACTCACATCATAAACCTATTGATAGTGACATCTTTTCATACAATGACTTCAGAGTAAGTATCTAAAAAGTAACATATTCAATTTCCATGTCATATTCAAAGTCTTCTGAAATCATACAATGTCTTTGTATGATGAAAACATAAAAATGTCAGTCTTTGTTTACAATGATGTTTTATTGTTTTAGCTACTACATAATTATCAAGCCTCATTTGTTCTTGCCAGTCTTTTGATCAAATGGCATGACAGAAGAACTAATGAGGTTTGATTTTGTTGTAGTATGCTGTAGTAACATCAAAAATGATATGATCAGTTCCTTACACAAACTTTTAAAACTTTTAAAAAGGCAACATGAGTTGTCCTTTATAGATCTTAACAGCCTAGCCATTGTTCATTTTCATTGTTATGAATATGTTTGCATGTGTTTGGACTGGCATGTTGGTGAGTAAATTACTTTAATCATCTTTGGTAACCTAACCTTTAAAATATTTTAAAGTGTTGTTACAAACCCAATGAATTTAAGGCAGGGGTGTCCAATCCTGCTCCTGGGGAGTTAACATCCTGCAGAGTTTAGCTTCAACCCAAATTAAACACACCTGAACCAGCTAATCAAGTTGTTCAGGATCACTACAAACCTCCAGGCAGGTGTGTTGAATCAGGTTGGAGTTAAACCAACTATCTAACCCTCCAGGAGCAGAATTAGGCTGCTTTCACACTGGGCTTGTTTGCTGCGGTCCTAGCCCGAGCGCGATTGTTTACGGCGACCCCAGCAGCTTATTACGTCATCACAAACGTGCATGACGCATGATAGAAAACAGAACGTGGGTCTATATATATATATATATATATATATATATATATATATATATATATATATATATATATATTTTTTTTTTTTAATATGATATTACTATCATCCCTTACATGTATTATATGTAACTAAATGCATCATAATAAGCTTTAAAAGTCCTGAACAAGTGCGCACCCGAGTCAGTGTTGCTTTCACATTCACCCGAACCGCGGCACGGTTCGAGTGCAACCGAACAAAGACCACTTCCTCCAGGTAGCCAAGACTACCTGGAGGAAAGCAACACTGACTCGGGTGCGCACTTGTTCAGGAAGTAATGTGACCTGCGCATGCGTTTAAAGCTTATTATGATGTATTTAGTTACATATAATACATGTAAGGGATGATAGTGTTGATGATTTACCTTGGATATGAGCGAGAGTTAGCCTTCAGTGTGTTCGTGCATAGCGTGTGGAATCCGACAACAAATTTGGAAATCCACTGTCTCCTCAAAAGAGTTTGTTTGCAAGCAGCGGAAAACCACCTTATGCATCACACACACAGTAAACCTGTGTTGTTCACTCAGCTGCGCATAATAGCACTGAATTAATAAAAATATATATATATTGACCCACGTTCTGTTTTCCATCATGCACGTTTGTGATGACGTAATAACGCACCAGGGTTTGATAGAATCCAGTTCGCCGGAAACAATCGGGCTCTGAGTCCATAAGACCGCAACAAACGATCCCAGTGTGAAAGCAGCCTTAGACACTCTTGGTTAAGTGACATGAGCTGGTTACATCCACTATTAAATATTATTTTGGTTCTGAACAAAAAGGTAACAAACAACAGTTGTTGTTCCACATCACTGGTGATCTATTTACAACAAAAGTATACAAGTGTACATATTTGAAATTAATGTTTTTATTTTTCAAGACAGGGAGGGGGTGAAAGGATAAATGAAAAGAAAAACAAAGGATTGAACCAATAAAGCAGGTACTTTAACCATTCTATATTTTACAGACAACAAACCAAAGAATGAGGACTGCAGCATTGCTTGGCTTGCCGTGGTATATGCGAGAGATTCCTTCTAAATTCATGAAGATATGTGAGGTAAGCTGAAACCTTTAAGGCTAAACAAGGGAAAATTTAGATCTCTTAATTTGCAGGGGTGTGGGGACTTTAAATTGTTTGTGAAATTGGTTTTAAGTAATAGTACCTTAATTTTGTTTTCATTCTACAAAGCCCAGTGACCGTGAAGAGGATGTGATCAAGGGTGTGGTGATCGGAATCCTAGTGGTTGTGGAAAATGTGATGGAGCCTCTCCCAGAATTCTACAATGACGTTGCCCTGGTGATTGAGGAAGAAGTGGTGATGCGTCACCTGAGTGACATACCTAATGCTTTTCTGAACCTGATGGGCCTGGTGTATGCATTAAACCTCGATACCCAAAGGAATTAAAATTCACTTTTGAAGTGATACAGCGCCTGTTCATTGGAGTTGGATCAGACTCATGCACCGCAAGAGTTCACACTTTGAAGAGCAAGTTGCTGAGATAAGAAACTATTTTCTCCTTCTTGCTACTATTAGCACTTAAACTGTTACACTGTTTTAAATATTAAGACCATTGTTATTTTAGATTTCATTGTTTTAAGTGTAACATTGGTATTCTTGAATTGCTTTTGAAACAGACTGTTTTCTTGTCTCCTTGTCCTGCTTGACATTTGATTGGGAATTGAAGACACTATTTTATTTGAAGTTGTTAAACAGCTTATAGTGAATTCTTCATGTACTCCTGTTCCTGCAATGAAAATATCTGATAGTGACAAGGAGAGTTATTTGTACTATTCTCTAAGAATGGGTCTGTGCATGAAGAAGTTTGCACATGCTTGTGTGAGCTGAATATATGTGAGGGTTTTTCTTGTGATGTTTTCATATCTTTGCAAGCTAATAGTTTTTGGGTGCAGTGCATCTGTTTAAAAAAATAAATGCTGAGAGATTCAATTTTGCAGCTGTGTTGATTTCATTTAAAAATCTGGTTCCAGGTAGATATCTAGAACTTCTTGTCAAAGCAAGCAATGAAGTCTAGTAAACTCAAAATGTTAAGTTGTGATGTTGATGAAAAATTACTATTTTATGTCAGTTAGACTTGGTTAATGGTTGTGAAAACATGAAAAATTAAGTTCAAACAATATGTTTTTAAGTTGACTTAACAAAAAAATCTAAATGCTTATTAATTGATACAGTACGTTGGCCCAATTTACTGCAAGTTATTTCAACAAATACATATAAGTTGAGTGAATTTAACTCCTAATGTTGGCTAAACTTAACTGAGTCAATGCAATAAGATGACTTGACCAAGTCAAGTTGTGTCAACAAATCATTTTTTACAGTGTATTTGACTCAGTGTTGTACAGTTATTACTGAATTACAAATTTACCAAAAAATTGTTTACATTATTGATTATTCACTTATTCTGATTCACTTTAGAAAAAAATGCACATCCCTGGAATTGTAAAATGTATTATATTAATCTGAATAAGCTAAAAGAACTAAAGAAAATTTTTTAAACGAATGTTTTGTTCAATCCAATATGTCTGATTCATGTAAAGCCTTAAAATGAACCTTAGCCAGCTTTTTTTTTTTTTGAAATAATAGAACATTTCATAATATTACTGTTTTAACTGTGCTTTATAAGGTCCATTCACTCTTGTTCTTCACTCTTAGATACGAAGCTAATCTTCAGCCTGGTCAGCTGACCTTGTTCCCAGTCATTCAGCAGTTTTCCAGCAGTGACACAGGTGTGTCTGTTTCCTCCAGCGATTTTGTCTGGAGTCTCTCAGACATTTACACCAGTGTGGATGATATGAGGTGTACTGGGGGTGATGGGGCAGCTCTTGTCATCCATCTGTCCGACGGTAATGTCAGGGTGGACATCCCCTGCAACACAGACACCTTCACGCTGCACAACGACAAGAATGACTTTGTGTAAGTAATAGTCAAGAGTAAAAGATTGTGAGACTTAATGTTACTCAACAACACTCTTTTTTTTTTGTCTTTGTCAGGTTCCGAATACCAAAAAGTGACCACATAACCCCAGAGGCTATAAAAAATGAGCGAGATGCCTGGGTCAAAGCGATCAAACAGCTTTGTGTGGACTGGAAAAGAAAGTCACATCTTGAACACTTCTATGAAGCCCCGGAAAAAGATTTCACGGATGTTACAGAGCCAGAAAGAAAGACTCTGGACAACCACGAGCCGCTTGCACCTCCACCGGTGCCACCTTCATTGAGACCACGCTTGCCCAGAACATCCCCGATTGTTCCTGCAGCTTTTTCAGCAGCACCAGACCCAGAAACGGCTTCCCTGGAAGCATCAGAAGCAGAACCGCAGCCAACCCTTACAGCACAGAACAGAGCTGTGCACAAGCCAGACCGGACGCCCTCAGCAGTGCCCGTGACCTCACCAGAAGCCACGTGCTCATCACCGGCTCCGTTTGTTTTGCCCCCACCGTTGCCTGTGCCATCAGCAGTGCCAGGTTCTGTCCCTCCTGCCCCTTTGCCCCCTCCGCTACCCATCAAATCCAAGCCGCTTTCAGAGAGGACAAAAGCTTTTCACTGGGACCTGGTGGCTCAGGATAAGGTATCAGCTTATGCTTTCTGTTTTTACTTTTTCTAAGGGCTCCAGGTGTAGTTATAATTTTTTTAAATGTAATGTATATTTTATTTCGGTCAGCGTTTATTTTATTTAAATGAATGAAAAAGTTTTTGAATAGTGTTAGCTTTAGATGTAGTTAACTCTAATAACCCTGGGTCAAACAAAATACCATTAATAAAATACCATTAAGCATTTGCACAATATCAGAATTGTTAAATTAATTGCTTGTTAATTATTTAAAATTATGAAGTATGAGCATGTATTTGAAGAAGTCTCTTATGCCCTTAAGGCTGCTAAAACAGTAATATTCTGAAATATTATTTCAATAAAACTAACTTAAAAAAAAAATATATATATATATTTACTTAGCTAAGTTTTAGTCAACTGCAATAACCCTGTTTGACACAAAAATTGGATTTAAAATTCAAATTACAATTTTTATTTTGGGTGAAAAAAGCCCCTACATGAGGCTCATTTTTGTTAAGTCTGTGTGATGATGTTGTTTGCTTATGAATTCACTAAAAAGAGTAATTCAACACTGCACATTGCAAACGCAGCTTGGTTGTCTCATCAGTGAAAAATCTGTTTTCTAATATGTGATCATTTTTACGCCTGCTGAAGATCACTTTCATTCATGGCAATGTCTTGATGTAAATATGTATTTGCAGATAGAGAAGTCGATGTGGTCTTGCAGGAACCCCAGGAAGATTGAAATTGACACCTCGCGTTTGTATGAGCTGTTTGGAGTGAAAGACACGGCACGCATTGCCAGATCAGAGTCCATCAGTACTATGGAAATCATGTTAAACTCAAAGATCGCTCACAATTTCAGTAAGTATTTATACTTTTTTTTTGTGTTTTCTTGAATCTTTTATCCAGCAACTATGAGGTTTTGATCTTTCAGGCCATTAGCCAAGATCTTTAAAACCACCATTTCACTGTTAAAATATAGAAAATCACAACCAGGATATTTTTCTAAAATGTTTGGGAAGGCTTGAGGTCGAGTATATGGCAGATTTTCATTTTCAGGCAAACTATTGCTGTAAATTAAGAGGATCAAGGCCTTATGTTGTTCTTGAGGAGGATTGTCAGGCCGTTGCTCGTTATAAATGGTGTATTTGTTGTAGAAGTTGTGGAATCAGTCATGGTGAGTGGGTTATTGATCTCTGTGGAAGGATTAGAGCAGCAACAGAGAAAACCCTCTTATGGGTTGACTTTGAATAACAATACATCTGACAAAACAATTTGTGCATAGTGTAGTCCTCAATAGATTTTCAAGTTTGAAAACACACTATGAATTAAAAAGCAAGCTTTTAGCAGACAGCCGTACCGATTACTCTTATGCTCATGTATTTATTAGAGGTGTTTAGGCAAACCTCACTGTTAGTCTTGTTTTATACTTAGCTCGAATTTTGTGACTTATCAGGAAAGGTGTGCAGGATTTTTACCAGGCAGATGATAAAACGGGCAAATATTGTAATTTGAGTTACATTTATTGATGTATCATAAGCCTAAAAGTCTGAGATTGAACATTGAAAATCTGACTCAAGAGCTAATTTGAAGAGATGAAAAATGAAATGTACTCACTCTCCAATTGCTCCAAACCTGTGAGAGTGTGTTTCTTCTGTTGAACACAGAAGAAAATATTTTGAAGAGTGTTGGTATCTTAAAAGTTCATGGTAGCCATTGACTACTGTATTTTTGTCCCTGCTATGGAACTCAATGGCTACCGTCAGCTGTTTGGTTACCAACATTCTTAAAATATCTTCTTTTGTGTTCAGCAGAAGAAAAAACTCATAAAGGTTTGTAACAATTCAATTTTAATACATGTAAACCTAGAAACAAACCTTAGATTTAGCATTTTGTTTAAATTAAAGCAAATAAATGTTATGATGAAGAAATTAAACTGAAAATATAATAATAAAACTAATTCAAAATATGAATAAATGCTATAATACTAAAATAACACTGGAACAGATGATTAAAATTCTGAGTTTTACTTACACTGCTGGTATGTGAAATGGAAAATGTATTGGAAAAATGGAACAGACTTTTTGACCATACTTAATGGGGTATTTAACATCCTTTGAAAATGAAATTAAGCACCTATAGAAAAAATGCTCAGGAACAGTTGACAGAAAACCTGATAAAAGCTCAATGCTGACATCTGAACGTGTCACACAAGCTACATCTAGGTGGCAGTGTTGCATTAAACTGACAAATCCACTACTTGGAAATTGCAGCATAAAAAAAGTTACTGCAATATTTCCGTGTCCTCTAAGTGATACTAAAGCATGGAATATGTTGATTCATCACACTGCGTTTCGAGTGTTCTGTTGAAAACAACTCTTTGATGCTTGTTTCCCAGAAGCCAAGCTTTGTCATACATAAGAAGTATGTTGATGTTCTCTTAAGCGTGTTATTTCTGAGCACCTTGTTTATTTCTTACGTTACTTTGCTTTGCTGGTGGACTTGAATAGCTTTAGAAGCATTGTAATGCTTTTTACAAGATGAAACTGATTTGCAAATAGAAGTAGGTCTTTGTGATCTTGGCTGTTAATATTTAAACCATCCCTACAAGTGTTATACAGATTTTTGACGCCACATTTTTGCGCTTGATTGTTGGATTCTAATAGACAGCCAACATTTTATGTTCCCAAAGTGCACTTAAACTAAATTGTGAGTTGAAAGGGGTTACCGTTACCTTGCACATGCAAAGGTAGACATTTCCACCACTTTTTCATTCTGTTTTCACCTGAGCACTTCACAGAGAGGTAAATCAAGGCCTTGTCTGCTTGGGGAAGAAAAGAGATTGAATTTGAAAAGCAGCCGAATCCCTGTAAAGCTGAACGACAACAATAACACCGGCAGCAAGCAAACGGCTGAGTTTCTCTCGCAGGTGCCTCAATTAGGGAAGCGGTATGAAAAATGCATGGCACCCTTACTAGCCTGTGTGTCAGCTATCTCTTCCCTTCCAAGTGTCCTCTTCCTCTTCCCCTGTCTCTGACAAGCTGCGGCGGCAGGCAATCAGGGCCCAGAGCAGCCCCCAGGCAATTTATCTCTCAGCCAGTCTAACACGAAGGGGCAAAGGACTATAGAGCTCGGCAAAATGATAATGCCTCCTCAGATGAATATTGCATGTTGATCAGTAATAACTCAGCCAGAAAACTCCCCCGACTGCATGGAAAAGAAAAGAGACTAGCAGGGTGATTCAGCTCATAGGAGCTCTTGCATGATGTGAAGGAAATGCCTGCGTGATTTACCCCATCCCGATTGTCCCGTCATATACCACATCAGTATTGTAACAGGATACATTGTTTATGTATCTTTACGGGTTTCGCTGAAGCATTACACAACAAAGCGGTGGTTAGAAATGCAATGCCTTAGCTGGGTTCATTACCATGTAGCTTTATTCCACAGAGGCACAGACACTGTAGCAGACATAGCTTAAAGTTGCTGTGCGCGTGGATGGCAATGTGTTGAAAATACAGATGAAGGAATTATGAGATTGTGCATTGCACTCGTGTCCGTGTCTTATCATCATGAATCAGCTTTCCATCCGTAAGTAGTAGTTTCGGCTAAACTTTTCCACCCCCTCTTGTGGATAAATAAACAAAACGATTACAAATCATCACTCAGTGAGGTTTATTTGAATATAGAGTAGGTGATATTATTATCTTTGCTCCAAAACATGGTGAGTGGCAAACACAAGCAGTAATTTAAAACATTATGCACACATGACTGTTCAAAAGTTTGGGGTTGGTATTTTTTATTTTTTTTCTTATGCCAAGGCTGCATTTATTTGATTAAAAATACAGAAAGAATAGTAAAAGTTTGAAATGTTATTACAATTTAAAATAACTGTTTTCTATTTGTATATATTTAAAAAAGTAATTTATTCTGTTGACGCAAAGCTGAATTTTCACCATCATTAAATATGCTGATTTAATGTTCAAGATACATTTCTTGTTCTTATTAATGTTTGCCGCTCTGCTGTTTAATATTTTTGTGGAAACTGCGATACATTACTTTTCGGGAATCTCTTATAAATAGTTTAAAAACAGCACTAATTTTAAATTTAATATATAAAATAAAATATATAAGTGGTTGGATAAGTGGTTTGGAGACCAGATCAAAATAAATAAATATTTTTTTTCTTTTAAAAATAATATTATTATATTAAATATATAATAATATAATAATGTATATATTATGATATTAAAATCTTTGATACCATAGAATTTCAATAATCCTTTTCACCAATGTCAATATAAAAAAAAAAAAAAAAAAAAAACTCAAGCTCACTGAAGATAAATAAACAGTCATTGAAGAAATAGGAACAAGAAAATAATTACAAGCAATAGGACGAAAAACTACAATAAATAAGAAATGCATTGTGTAAATTAATTAATCTTCACCTTCACTGTATAAGTTATCTATGCTATCTATGTATCTATCTTTCTCTCTCTCTCTCTCTCTCTCTATATATATATATATATATATATGTATATATATATATATATATATATATATATATATATATTTATATATACATATATATTACACTTACTACACACTGACAAGAGCTACTACACAGAGCTGTAGCTCACTGACAAGCTTCACAAAATCGCATTCAAAATCGCCAATGAATCACCAGCAATTTTGAATGTGATTTTTATGTATCTTGTCAGTGAACTACAGCTCTGTGTAGTAAACGCCACTTCTGGAGTCAATTTCGCATTCGATTTTTGCCCAGCCCTAGTTTATAGGCATAATTATTAGCATTATCATTATTTCATTATTTATTTGCTTCTTACTCTAGTTACAAAAGTGATTTAAGTGATTAATATGAATGGCAGACAGGACGAATATTGGACAGCTTCCACTTTAAGACCGAAGTCCGGATACTGATACACATGCGCTTTCTCTCGCAACGGTTTACGTTCCCTCAAGACCTAAATGACTCTGTTTATGAGGATACTTGCAAAGCCAAGCATTTGGACACACATAAATGTTTATGCAATCGTTCAAAGCCAATAAAGCGGCAAAAAGAAGCTGATGCTGTCTTATGTCCTCCTCTCACAGAAACAGAGACAGCACATGCATATAGCTCAGTTGTTTGTGTTTCAACGGCCTAAAATCTGTTGTTTTAAACTGCAGTGCTTAAAGGGGTGGGTGAAATGCTCGTTTTCACTCAATATCCTGTTAATCTTGAGTACCTATAGAGTAGTACTGCATCCTTCATAACTCCAAAAAGTCTTTAGTTTTATTATATTCATAAGAGAAAGATAGTCTGTACCGTTTTTTCCCAGAAAAACACGAGCGACTGGAGGCGTGACGTGTGGGCGGAGCTAAAGAATCACGAGCGCCAGTAGGCTTTTGCGTTGAGAGCGTTTGGAAGCTGTGACATTACCGTGAAGAAAAAACCATCCAAAACAAACCATGGCTAACAGTCAGATTCAGCCGTTTATTTATGATCCAGAATCAGATCCCGAGGCTGAAATTTAACAAGAGCAGCATCAGCAATGACATCTCTATGTGGTATGTACTGAAACTGTATATATTTGCTTTTGAAAATGACTAAGTTCCACTTTGTCGTATTTTCTTAAGCTGTACATGTGGAAAGTGCAGTTTGATGCCAGCATCGCATGTTGTTTACTTGATGTGCTTTTGCGCCGATAGCTAAGTTAACAACACAGAGATATTTGAAGCAGTTTTACTCACCGCCTGCGGTTCCAACACACGATCGTGACCCTTTTTCGTTGGGACTGCATTATCCTTAAGAAATAAACGATGTGCAAATCCGGTGTCAAACTGGACCTTGTTTGTAAAACAAGCATCTTCGAAATGCAGGGAACAAACACAAACACTTGCACAACTCCGTTGATGCTCTGTAAAAATAAACTCCATCCACTGGTCCCTTAATGCTGTTTTTTTTTTGGTAATCTGTGCAGGGTTGTCTTGCCCTGGCAACCAAAAACACACTACTTTTGTGACATTTCGCAACGCTTTCGCTCTGATCAGTGAATGTCTGTTGTGCTCTCAGTGCTCTGCTATACGGGAGCGCGCGCTCTTCCGGCAGAAGTGCCTTAGGACCCATATAAGGAAATTCCGCTCCATCTAACGTCACACAGAGCCATACTCGAAAAAAACTTTCCGAAACTTGTGACAAACCAGAAGGAGTATTTTTGGAACAGAAATACTCCTTCAAACTTACTTAATTTTTGAAACTTTTGAAAACTGTTAAATAATTCTGCAATTTATGTAAATTTTTCATTTAACCCTTTCAATCATTTTACTGATAAAGATAATTTTCACTAATGATCCTGGACTTTAAGACCCATTATTTATATGTTCTCATTTTTAATCAGTTCTGTCTATTTCTGAAATCAACGGCTGAATCATAGCTCTCCATTTCAATGGAATTTTTTTTTTTTTGCTCCCGCTGCATATACTACCTGTAAAGGAATTGCAAATTTAAAATGATTTGAGTCGCAATTATGTCTTGAAAACTTTTCATATGGGTTTGTCTGTTCAGCTGGTGGTGAATCAGGAGTGAGGAACGGTAGTCTGAAGTCCCTGTTGGCTCCTACAGCTCTGAGCAGTTTTTAGTGCAATCACACACTTAGGAAATAAGGCAAACAGCATATCATTTTACAAAAGTGGCACATAAAAGCACAAGGACAAAGTTATATGTTAGTGCTTTTGTATAGAATTTAAAGCTACTTGCTTTATAAAATAAAATGCCTTATTTTTTTTGCTGATATATTATTTTTCAGTGTAGAATTTTTTTTAAATAATTGGCTTTGAATTTGTCATTGTACTATTATTTGATTATTCAAATTATTAAAAAGTCATTTACTTTTCATTAAGAGGACAGCATATCTGAGATTAATAATGCAGTCTCTCATGCTCACCAGTGCTGCGTTTATTTAACCAAAAATACAGTAAAAACAGTAACATGGGACAACAGTGGTGGATGATCTGAGGATCTTCTCCGTGGTAAAGAAAACCCTTTCACAACTTATCCAGTCAAGAGAAGAACACTCTCCAGGAGGTAGACGTGTCAGTGTTAAAGTGTACAATCAAGAGAAGGCTTCACCACAAGGTGCAAACCAGGCCAGATTTGCCAAACAAAAAAACATCTAAAAAAGTCAGACCACTTCTGAAAAAGATTCAGACAGATTCAGCCAAATCAGCAAAGTTGATTGGATGGCGCTTCATAGTTCAAGTGGACAATGACCCAAAACATACAGCAAAAACAGCCCAGGAGTTTTTAAAGGTAAAAAAGTGGAATATTCTGCAGTGGCCAAGTCAATCTCCTGATCTCAACCTGACTGAGCATGCATTTCAATAGCTGAAGACAAAACTTAAGACAGAAAGACCCACAAACAAACAATATTTGGAGTCAGCTACAGTAAAGGCCTGGCAAAGCATCACAAAGAACGAATCCCAGTCTCTGCTGATGTCCATGAGTTCCAGACTTAAAGGGGTCACATGACGTTGCTAAAAAGAACATTATTTGGTGTATTTGGTGTAATGCAATGTGTTCATGTGGTTTAAGGTTAAAAACGAAACTAAAAACAAACAAAAAAAAAACATTATTTTACACATAATGTACATTATTGTTGCTCCTCTATGCTCCACTTTTCTGAAACGCATAGGTTTTACAAAGTGGTAATGGTTGAAATCTTAAGATGTGGATTTTCTTGCTGGGTTTATTGCTGAGATAAAATAATATCAAGGGGTGCAAGACCCTTCTTCTCTTATTAGAGTGAATTCCAATTTTTTCCAGGTTCTGCAAACAGGAAAAATAGACTTAACATTGTAATTGTACCCTTGAACCTGGTGCTGCTCAATCAAAGTATGAATATGTTGCCGTAATGAGCATTATACCAATCGCCACGGCACCCATTACTCATTCCTTTTTTATGTTTGCAACTTCAGCATAGCCAGCTTTATTAGGTAAAATTAAATTCCCATCAATTCAGGTTTTGTACAATGCAAATCAGCATGCATCTGGCCCTCATTGGTTTATGTAGAGAGAGGTAATTAAGCACACCACCCTTTTGTCTTCAAAATGCGCTTGGAGTTTTTCATCGCAGGTGGGAAGAGCTGCTGTCAGCAGAGATTGTTTCAAGTGTTGCTCAAGACTGAACATTTATGTGTGTGTTTAACTTTATTATGTGTTGTCCCCACAGATATTTTTCTCAGAAGTTTCCCTGTGCATCCAAAAGAGCTCAAGGACAAATTATTGATTATAAATGAAGAGGAAGGGGGTCTCTCTGACGAGCATATTGCCTCCCTCAGGAGGTAAGAGTTACATGGAGACAAAGCAGCATGCCAAACTCCACAGCTGACACAGTAGTTCATCTCTTCACAAGCGGTGGTGTATGTGTAGTAGGGCTGTTGATTGATTAATTGTTTCTTTATAAACACGTGTTTATAGACATCGTGTTTTGCTGCTTTTTTTCAGTATTTCTTGGCATGAGCGCCACATTTCTAAGACAGCTTCTCAGCTTAAGTCAAGTTTAAAAATGTGTGTGGAATATTTATGAATTTCATGCTGATCCAAGGTAGTTTATGCTGGTCTGGTACATCTTTAACTGTGCTGAAATATTTGATTTTCCTGCTCAAAATTTGCTTGTAAATCTCTCATTATGCTACTGTATTTAATCACAAAATCCAGGATTCAGTCTTTTTGCCAAATAGTTTTCTTTCGTTTAGCACAGGCTGTGGAACTGGTTGGTCATAGGACTCATTTGAGCTGATCTAACCTCTTTAGTTGTTATACCCTGAGCAAAGTCAACAAAGTCCATGCGAATGATAGTTAGCATTTTCAGGAAAAAGAAAATCTTCTTTGGGGGAAAATTACCCACAAATTATGGTTAAATGGTATTAACTGTCCATTTAAGTGCCACTATATTTAATCAAACTTATTTTTTGTATTATTATTTATTAACATTTAGTTTAGGCTTTCCACTGTTTAAAACTTAACAGTCTTAAAAAAATATTCCGTACGAAAACATTTTAAATAAAAATTTCTGTCCACAGAATTGTTTTAAAAGTGATCACATAATTATAAATGGTATAAAATTCAGTTAAATACTGTAAAAACCATGATATTGTGAAATATTACAACAATTTAAAATAGCTGTTTTGCATTTTAATATGTTTTAAAAATGCAATTTATACATATGATGGTGAAGCTGAATTTTCAGCATCATTACTCTAGTCTTCAGTGTCACATGATCCTGATAATGTTCATAGTTCACTGAAAAGCTTCGCAAACAACTTTATCATTGCAGCAAAATTTCATAATATTGAAAATATCATTTGCATTTATTTATGTAGTTTGTCAGTGAACTATACGGCTCTGTGTAGTGAATGCTGCTCCATCTGAAAGCAGGTTATGGAGATTTACTACTGGATACAAAACCTGACAATTTCCAGTGAAAATGTCTATCTTGCACATCAAAACAGATTCATCGGCACTAAGGAGTTGTGTCGGTGCACAACCAAATAAAGATAATAATTCCACAAATAACTGCAATTGCAGGTTTCAAACAAAGATGGTGGCAAAGAGGCAAAACATACAAACTGCAGCTTTAAGTAATTATTTTTTAAGACTGTTAAGGTTCAAACAGTAATAAGTCTAAACTAAACAGTAAAAAAAAAGAAAGAAAGAAAAACACACAGATATGTTTATCTGCTTACCCCCAGGGCATCCGAGATGTAGGTGACTTTGTTTCTTCAGTAGAACACAAACTGAGATTTTTAACTCAAACCATTGTAGTCTATCAGTCATATAATGTAAGTGGATGGGAATCACAGCTAAAATAAGAAATAATAAAAAACATACACAAACATAACCAAATTGAACCCTGCGGCTCGTGACGATACATTGATGTGTAAAGACACAAAACGATCAGTCTGTGCAAGAAACTGAACAGTATTTATAAAGTTTTTTACCTCTGATACACTGCAATGTCGGAACTGTATGAGCCCCTACTCAGAACACAGCCTGGATGAGGCGTCTTCTTCTTCTTGCTTTACAGTGGATTGCACACTTATAAGTGCATTACCGCCACCTATCTCTCAGGTGGATCATTGACACTCCTAATTGAGATTGTAGATAGAGTGTCACTGGTCAATTTGAGAGACGGGTGGCGGCAGGGCCGGCTCTGCCGACAGACACAAAACAATCGGTCTTATAAGTGCATTACCGCCACCCAGGGCCAGCTCTAGGTTATTTGGTGCCCAAGGCAAATTTTTAATTCTGCAATTTTGTGCCCAGTCCAGCAGATGGCACCCCAGGCAGCCTGTCTGGGGCGCCATCTGCTGGACGGGGCGCAAAATTGTTTAATTTGGTTTTGTTTGTGTATATTTTCTTTTTTTTTTTTTACTGTATATTTTAGGCATAATTACCATCCACTTGCAGTATATGACTAACAGACTGCAATAGTTTGTTTTTAAAATCTCTGTTTGTTTTCTGCTGAAGAAACAGTCACCTCTTGGATGCCCTGGGGGTAAGCAGATAAACATCAAATTTTTATTTTTGGGTGAACTATTCCTTTAACCTCAAAAGTTGATGCTTGAAAAAAAGACTTGTGTCCATGTTATTTGTCAGAGACCCTTTTATAAAATATAAATGAAAATACAGCAGTGGAGACCACAGTTCAATGCGAAAGAACAGAGTGCAGTCTGTTTTGTAAGATACTCAAGTGGCAGATCTAATGAAGACCACGGAGACTGCGGGAAGTCACGAGCAGTTCATGTTGAGGAACACACCACAGCATTTCTTTAATGCTAATATAAAAGAGCATATGCCAGGCTCTCTTAACAGAACAGCCTGCTTCTGAAACTTTTATTGGATGAATTTGAGGAAAAGGAAACTATTGAGTTGCCCAGAGGGAAGCTGGAAAAATGCTTTCTCTTCCACATTTGTCTGCAAGAAGCATCCTTAGATGACTGCTGGAGGCCGATCTGCATGCGGGAGGCATAATCTAATGTACCTACTGAGAGATTTATATTTATTTAGCCAAATGCAACCAATATCTGAGTGTGGCTTCCGAATGCAATCTCAACTGGGATAGTCCCAGCAGAAGCTGCAATATTAATGGTAGGTGGCTGTGGTTTCTCCATCCAGCATCCTTGAGCTCATGAAATAGTCAGTGTGGTATGGATTTGAAACATGCTAAAACGACCTGAACACAGGTCCATTTTGGAGGTGAGCCAGGTTCAAACAGGATGCAAGTCAGGAACAGCCAGAGCATCAACTACCTGAACACTTTGTACAAGCTGACTGCAACTTGGCTTTTAATCAACCCCTGTTCCTCGGGCCAGTGGAAATCAGAGTAGCATGCACCCTTTTCAGAGGACAAGAAGGAGAGATGCAAAGAGAAAACGAGGCAATCTCAGAGGAGAAAATAGGCTTGCTAGGCTAAAAAGAAACAAGGGTTGTGAGACATCCTTTTAGAATTGTGCATGCTTAAAATGGGCATCTATGAAGTATTAATGAAGCAGAGAGTTTGGACCGATGTAAAATGAAATTAGGGCAGGCATTTCAGTGCTTTGCCATGTTTACATTTGTGGTGTTGTTCATCAGATACATGCCCACCCCAGATGACACTGAGATGTATAAATCACACAAAGGAGATCCGAGTGAGCTGCATGTGGTGGACCAGTACATGATGGAGGTAAAGCCACGGCTCACACTGACATCACACATAATCTCTGAAATAACATGGTCGATCACGTGATGTGAATGATATTTTTCATGCAGTTTTTGATTATTAGATTAAATGTTATCTTATTTCTAAATGTAATTGCAAAAAAACAAAAACGTACAATTAAAAGCCTAAATTTGTATGCAAATATTTAGATTTTTTGCATTATCACATTATTTTCATAAAAACAAGCATTAAATCATTTATATTTTGTTAAAATATATTTAATATAAAAAACATATATATATATATATATATATATATATATATATATATATATATATATATATATATATATCAATTATTTAATATTTTATTGTCATGAAAATAATATATTTTTTTATTCGTTAATTTATTAAAATTATATTACATTTAAATCTATGCAAAATCAAATAATACATAATGAAATATTCAATTAGTTCTGTATTATATTAAAATAAAATAAACATTTGTTCAAACAACAACAATGTATAAATCAACAAGTTATATTTCTATGATGTATATACTTTTTAAATATATGATGCATAAATACTTCAAAAGTAATACTAATAGTATCATTGTTGTTTTTTGCCTTACAGTTTGGAGAAAACTGCTTGAAATGTCGTGAAAATATTATAATTTTAAATTAATAATTAGAATTTGAATAATCATTTATTTTCATTTTGAGGTGAAATATGTCTCTGACAAGTTCTTAACAGGGTTTTGAGATTCCTCCAGATATTGTTATCATCAGCATTAATGAGTATTACTGTGCATTTTCTAAAAGCATCCCTCAAAGTCTGCATTACTCATTACCTACAGATTTTGGGCCATCTAGTCAGTCGCCTTGGTCGGCTTATGTGCACAGCCATATTTTCAAGTGCACTGATCCCCACTGTGTAAAAAAATCCATGAGGGGATTTCATTTGACAGCTGTTGGTTTGAATTCTTAACCTCCATCTTCACACTGCAAATGAACCACATGACTTGATAAAGGGATTTTGTAAGAGAATTCAGCAGTAGCTGTCTAGTGTTTGAGAGGAACCTTTAGTAATTATAACAAGCCCTGGACATGCCTTTTGTGATGCATTAATTACAGCGCCAGTCCATTCGAAAGGTTTTCAGGATCGGATTTATACAAGAGATTTTAGTTTTTCATGGTTTTCAGCAAACATTATTCTTGGATAATGAGCCTTCCACAATGTTTTTTTTTTTTTTTTTTTTTTTTACTGGAACACCTTTCCGGAAGTGGTGGACACAAAAAATTTGAGATACATAATACATAAAACACGTAAAATATAAATGTCTTTAACTTGAAATATATATGTGTGTATCTAACCTGAGGGCATACATTATGATTGTATTTCAGTCAATATCTGCAGGAACCTGTTAAATATGTGTATCACTGATTTACACAAAACTTGTAATATTTCATCCTAAAATCAAAAGGTAAAAGTTAGAAATTGTAAAGACATTTTCCGTTCATCTTCGGAACACAGTTTAAGATATTTTAGATTTAGTCCGAGAGCTCTTAGTCCCTCCATTGAAGCTGTGTGTACGGTATACTGTCCATGTCCAGAAAGGTAAGAAAAACATCATCAAAGTAGTCCATGTGACATCAGAGGGTCATTTTTTGAAGCATCCAAAATACATTTTGGTCCAAAAATAGCAAAACCTACAACTTTATTCATCATTGTCTTCTCTTCCGTGTCTGTTGTGAGAAGAGTTCAAAACTCTGCAGTGTAGTGATATCCGGTTCGCGAACGAATCACTCGATGTAACCGGATCTTTTGGAACCAGTTCACCAAATCGAACTGAATCATTTGAAACGGTTCGCATCTCCAATAAGCATTAATCCACAAAAGACTTAAGCTGTTAACTTTTTTAATGTGGCTGACACTCCCTCTGAGTTAAAACAAACCAATATCCCGGAGTAATTCATTTACTCAAACAGTACACTGACTGAACTGCTGTGAAGAGAGAACTGTAGATGAACACAGAGCCGAGCCAGATAACGAACGAACAATTAACTCATTCACTAGTCAAGATTCGGTTGCATCGGTTTTCAGATCACCAGTAGTGATGGAAAGTTCGGTTCTTTTCCGCAAACCGGTTCTTCTGGACAGTTCGATTCATTAAACCGGTTGAAGAAAACGGTTTACCGTTTTTTTGCGCTCAACGTAATGACGTCATTGGCGATGATTGCCCTTGATTCAAGCCTTCGGTTTACCCGTACTCATAACATTAGCACAGAATCAGTTCAGAATCAGTCATCAAAAGAATCAGTTTGGTTCAGACGCCCTGTGACAGTCTGCTTCACACTGAATTACTCATGCGCAGTATCATCAGCTCCTCGGTTCTCGAATCAGACGCGTCTGACAGAAAGGGTTCTTGACTCGTGAGCGAGTCAGTCTATTTTTCGTTATCTGGCTCGGCTCGGTGTTCATCTTCAGTTCTCTCTTCACAGCAGTTCAGTCAGTGTACTGTTTGAGTAAATGAATTACTCCTGGATATTGGTTTGTTTGAACTCAGAGGGAGTGTCAGCCACATTAAAAAAGTTAACAGCTTAAGTCATTTGTGGATTAATGCGTATTGGAGACGCGAACCGTTTAAAACGATTCAGTTCGATTTGGTGAACTGGTTCAAAAAGATCCGGTTACATCGAGTGATTAGTTCGCGAACCGGATATCACAAACTGCTTTGTTTTGAACTCTCTCTCACAACAGACACTGAAGAGAAGACAATGCTGAATAAAGTCGTAGTTTTTGCTATTTTTGGACCAAAATATATTTTCAATTCGAAAATGTAAATTCTAACTGACCCTCTGTCACATGGACTACTCTGATGATGTTTCTCTTACCTTTCTGGACATGGACAGTATACCGTACACACAGCTTCAATGGAGGGACTAAGAGCTCTCGGACTAAATCAAAAATATCTTAAACTGTGTTCCGAAGATAAACGGAGGTCTTACGGGTTTGGAACGACATGAAGGTGAGTCATTAATGACATCATTTTCATTTTTGGGTGAACTATCCCTTTAAATGATAAAGTACTTATATCCATACCTGCACAGTAGTATTTTTGCACCAGCTTTATTTATACATGCACACAAATCATTTTATTACACTATTTTTAAATTGAATACTGTATTGCAATAACAAGAATAACTATTTAAAAAAAATGGGAATGAAAAAAATTAACTTCAATTAAATGTTGCATATTTTTTATATCAATAATGCATACAAATAATCATAGCATTGTGAGATTTACCCATATGTACTAACCTGAGTTATATATAATGTTTATAGTGTCATATCTTGACATTATCCAAGCCGTCTGATGATATATCACCTCTTCCTCAGATGTGCAACATCCCTAACCTCAGCGCCCGTCTGGACCTGCTGCTCACATTGCGAGAGCTGCCCATCTGTATGGAGGACCTCACACCGGTCAGATTCTCATTACAAACACCTCATATGCACCTGTCAGTCATGTTTGTGTCGGCCTGCTTCTGTTTCTCTTGCTTTTCACCTCTCTTTTTCTCTGAATTCTGCTGAATTGCTTACAGGTCGGGCACATTCAGAATAAGTTGTCAATATAGAATGCATTTATTTCAGAAAGGGAGGCTCTTTTGGATGCATCCATTATTATTTTCCAGTTACAATAAGCAGCTTTTGTGCATATGTGTGTGATAATTTGCAGGTTTGTGTGCACGCTGGCATTTTATTTAGCAGTTAGCACCGCACCGCACTGATGATTATGATTGACAGAAGAAGAAAATGAAAGTTTGTTTATGGAAAAACAATCTCATGTGAACTCAAGTCTCACAGTACGCCTGGAGGAAATCAGTATTGAAGCTTCGCAAAGGTGGCTCCCGAGGCACAGCTGAACGGAGATGAAAAAAAAACAAAGAGAAAGAATAAAAAGCTCATTTACTAATGCAAAAGATAATCTTGGCAGACAGCAGGTGCTCAGAAAAAATAAATGAAATGGACTTGAGGTGAAAAAAAGAAGCATGCATTAATACACAGGGGTTCTGTTCGCAACGAATCAGCACTTAGAGTGGGCTGAAGGAGTTTCTAATGGCAAATTTCCTTTAAGTCATTTATTAGTTAGAGAGAGGTTGTGGCAGACAGGAAGAGATGTAACCCTAAGAGCACTCTGAAGGCTTTTCTACCTGTGAGTAAAAAAAAAACACTGAAATCCCTCTTGTGCATTGAGTGCATCTCAAAAGTTTTCTATATGAGTTGATCTGTACTCACCGTGCTCTTCTATTCTGCACCACTGAATACCTTTCTGTCATATGTTAAGTTCTCTCTGTGCTCTGAATTGGGATTCAAAGATGTGACATTCATCTTCACAAGCTTTTCTGTGTGAACAGATGATTATATACCGGCTGCAAGTTTAAGCCAGTAAGTGTGGAGGTCAGGATCACGGATGCGTCTGGGATTTTTCCAGAGGTTATGGGTGTTATACGGCATCGAAATCGGCTTGACTCAGCATTCGGGTGTCAGAGAGGGCTTACGTTGTTCGCCTCGGGGAATTGAGAGCTATTATAGCCGATTTTGCTGTTCTGTCCACCTTGCTGTGCTTGGTGGAAGCAGCAGTCATTTGAATCACTCACACTTCTGTGTCAGTCATGAGAAACAGGGTTTCAGCAGGTCTTAAACAGGCGCCACACACCCTTCTACCTCAAAAAGGTCTTAAATTAGAGCAGCACAGAATGTTGCTCGCATGCACTGCAGAAAAATAAAAATGCATATCTTCTTTAGTATTCATCTTTTATTTTCCAGTTTAAACACGTACACATCCTTAAATCAAGATTTACTTGGTGTAAAATTAATTAATTCTTGTTTTCTGTATAATGGCATTTTGAAGTCTTGTTTTCTGAGAAAATGAGTCAAATTAAGTGCTGAAAACAAGAACAAATAGTATGACAGTGGGGTATGACATTTATTTTTCTGTTTAAATTACATTTATTTTTCTGACCTCAAATGTCATATATAATGTTTAATCATAAACTCGCTTCATTTTGACAAATTTCACAGAAAATAAGACTTTTTGTCAGTTTTGTTTCTCTGTGTATTTTGATTTAAGAATCTTTGTGCTGGAAAACAAGACAATACACTGAGGCAGAACCTCATGTTTTGCAGTGTGTTCAGAAGGATTCAAATTAGGATTTTTGTATTTATTTAGTAAAATGAAATCAAACGTAAAATTAGATATATCTGTTTTTATTTTTTATTTATTTAAATGACATCACCGTGTCTGATCTCTTTTTCAAAATATACATGAGCCCTTTGACTAAATGTGCTGATTGGGCCACATGTAATGCTGTTTAGTAAGTTTGAAAGACAGCATCAAATGACATTTGCAACCTGTTTTAATTTCGTAATGTAAAATGTTTGTAACATTTTACCATAAAGTTCCACTTGACAATGAAATATACTTACTGTTGTCTTACATTTTGTTGATTTTCAACATTTACTAAATACAATACTAAAACTCAAAAGTTTTATCTGTTAAAATTGTTTAATTGAACTGAGCTAACATAAAAAAACAGCTGTACATTGTTCATTTATTAACTAATGTAAAAAATAAATTAATACTGTAACAAATTACTTGATCATTGTTAGTTAGTTAATGCTACTTGCTATTTTTCTGGCATTAAATTACTCTGTATTGGAAAGTTGTAAAAGTTTTTAGTATTGGAATCTACTTTTGTGTTCAGCAGGAGTAATACAGGTTTTGAAAGATATTTTTTTCTGCAGGTGCGACTAAATTTTGTGTGCGGTCGCACTGGCACAACCACCGCGTTATTCAACTCATAAAAGCTGCCATTTCTGTTGCATATGAGAAACAGCAAACAAAACTGAAAACATAAGGAAGACACTCTACTTGTTTGAACTGTGCAGTGCTTAGAGTGTAGAGCCTGGTTAATACGCACCGCGTAAGCACGAGCACAAAGGTGCGCGCAACAAAAATGGCACTAATATTGAGGAAATGATAGATGGTTATCAAGTTAAACCCAAGAAGGTGACAATTTTGGTATTCTTATGGGGAAAAAAAAAAACATGCAAGCACCATCACCAACAGCAAGTTTAGTTTTACTTTTCTTTTTGTTTTCAGTTTGAAAAGCTTGTTGTCTTTGTTATTTACCGCACGTTATGCTATGAAGGCTCTCTTTTTATTATTATTTTTTATTATTTGATTCCTCAGTGTTTGCTTAACGTTCTGTAATTTATTGATTGGTATATAATAGCTTACAGCATGGTGTATGCCATGCCTCATTTTGTAGTTGTTTTTATGAAACGTTTCGTGAGCTAGTTTGTCATTTTATCTTACTTTTTATTGTTGCTGTTCTTTTAAATTAAGAATAACAATGAATCCATTTTTTGTTTTAGTCTTTGTGAAAGTGAAAAGTGAAAGGTGTGTAGATGTAAGCAAAACAGACAATTATCTTTTCTTGTGAAATGTGACAAGATCGCAAATTCGATCGAAAAAGCTCAGCTTGTATCATAGCAAAAGAGGAACTCCCGTTTACAAAATTCCAACCACAATTAATACTACTGATGAAAAAGAATGGGATGAATGTTAACCACTTTTGTTTCCATATAACTATAAACTATGATAAAAGTTAATCAGTATGCACTGATTAATCCCATGTTGTAGTGCAAAAACAAAACATAAACAAAAATATTGCAACCAAATCATGTGCTTGTGTGACCAACTGAGAAATTTAGTCGCAAAAGAGTGACCAATGGGAAGAAAGTGTGTGGAGCCCTGCACAATTTTATTAAACCTTTATTTAACCAGGGAAATAATCACATTGAGATAAATATCTAATTTACAAGTGAGCCCTGGCCAAGGTAGCAGCACACAATATACATAACTACATAAAACAAGTTGGACAACACACACATATACAGCAATAAAGCAAGATTAAACGTTAAGAGCAAGTACAGACAGATTTGAATGTTTGGTTGAGATATAACTTGAACTCATTAATTGAAATAAGTACATCAAGTTTCAATGATCTTTGGATCTCATTCCAAGCAGCTGATGCGCTATAAATAAAAGCAGTTTTTCCAAACTCTGTCTTCATTAAAGGAACATTTAAAAGAATATATCTACTTGAACGTAGATTATACCCTTGACTATTAAAAGTTAATAGACTATTCATATATTGAGGAAGCTGGCCAACTAATGCCTTATACACAAGTATGAGCCAGTGCTTGTACCTTCTTATATGAAGTGAAGGCCAACCTACCATTTCATACAGTGCACAATGATGAGTGTGATATTTTGTGCAAGTTATAAATCTTAGAGCAGAGTGATAAACTGAATCTAATGATTGTAAGAGAGCTTTAGTGGTATTTCTGTAAAAAACATCTCCATAATCTAAGATAGTTAAGAAGGTAGATTCCACCAACTTTCTCCTGGCTGACTGTGAAAAACATGCACTATTCCGAAAATAAAACCCCAGCTGCAACCTTAACTTAGACAACAGTTGTTTAACATGTAATTTAAACGATAAGTCCTATTCCAACACAAACCCTAGATATTTGTAAGAGGAGACCAGTTCTATACTTTTACCTTGCAGAGTGTAAAGAGGTGTGGGAGAAGAATCAGACTTGCTTTTCAAATTTTATGAATGATTATTTTAGGTTCAAGTGTCTGTAAGGATTTGGAAACGAGAAGAGTACGGGTGTTTCAAAAGCATGCAGTGCCATCTGCTGTTCAAAACTAAGCTCAGAATCGATTCAAGAAAGAATCACGATGCATTGGGAAAATCTCAGAATCGATGCAGAATCATTTCTCGATTCGCGATGCAACGATTTATTTTCCCAGCCTTAGTTTGGAGCCTGTCGTTCTTCGAAATGCCTCCTTTTGTGTTCCACAGAAGAAAGAAACGCAGACAGTTTCGGAATGACCTGAGAAGTAATGATCATTTCTGTCTGAACTACCCTTTAAGATCAATGCTATTTGTTTCTGAAAATGTTATACTGTAATTCAGTTTGGACCCCGCAAAAGGTCTTCCATTTTTAAGAGTTCCCAAACAAGTAGCCAGGCTTCTGTTTCCACCGCCGCCATTAAATCCATGGGATTGTCTGACATGGTTGACTTTTTAAACCTGTAACATTAAGGCGGATTTACCCACCATCTGACAGGCTGGGTGCTAGGGTGGAAAATTGGTCTGGCTTAGAGTGGCAAATTCTGAAGAGCTCTCTAGGTGTGTTGTGCTTTGTCTCAGAGCTGTCTGAGGAATGCTAACTCCTTGTGGCATTGTGAGCTTTTAGTAAACAGAGAGCATGCAACGCACTAAGGAGTTTTAGTTAAAAAAAAATGCAAGAAGATCACTCATTTGGAGTGTTGGAAAGAAGCTTATCTGAAGTTTCTGCCCACTGGGACTTGATTAGCATAGCTAGCTTTGGTCAAATTAGTGTTTAAGGGTGTGAATCACCAGGTAGAAATCAAGCAGAGGGCTCGAAGGTAATGTAGAGGCTCTGTGCGAGAGTCAAGGTTATGATGGAAACAGACGGGCATATGGTCTGATAGATGTCAAATCAAGCTTTTCCTTTGGTTGCTGTTTTCCCGGTTGCTCTGTACTACACAGCACAGATTTTTATACAGGTTGGAAAATAACTAATACTGTAAACAGCTTCAGCAATTAATGCTAGGAGCTCACAATACCTTTCAGCCTAGCTTGTTTATCTTGGCTAAATCACAAGGGCTTTTCCCAAGAGTAGAGTAAACTTGTTTCTTGTGGTATTAATAGGAATATTAATCAGACAGTCTAAATGAATATGGTGTATCTATTTGGTGAAGTTAATTGGAAGTAATCCAGTGTGGTTCTGGGAATATTGCACATTCAGTCTGTATCACTGAGTTTAGTGTTCACAAATGCAATTTATCAGACTAAATCTGTTGTTTTATTTCTAGACAGCTGCCAAATATTATGCATTTGGTATTAATGCACTGTCTATACACCGATGTGATATCCTGTGAAACCATTGTAGCATGAAATCAATGTTACCTTTTTTTATTATTTTGGAAACATTTTTTATTATTATTATTATTATTTTTTTTTTTTTTTTTTTTACGCATTTCTTTATTTTAAATGATTATATATCGTTACCTTTGAA
The DNA here is from genome assembly GCF_003368295.1 of Carassius auratus. Classification (NCBI taxonomy): domain Eukaryota; kingdom Metazoa; phylum Chordata; class Actinopteri; order Cypriniformes; family Cyprinidae; genus Carassius; species Carassius auratus. Next base: position 38,710 of record NW_020524685.1, read on the forward strand.
GTGCTTGGAGCATTTATTTTTGTATTGATTTATTTATTTTACATTGTGACCTATGAAGCATTTATTTGTTTGTTTGCTGTTTTTCTGATCTGCAAACACTTTTTTTGTTTGAAATAATAATAATAATATAATTAAATGTTATTATTATTATTATTATTATTATTATTATTTGTTGTTGTTGTTGATGTTATTTATCGTTATTATTATTTCCTTATTTTCTATGTTTTTCTATTATTTACTGTATGAAACCACTTTCACATCTTGATTGTACTGAGTATTTAAATGGAAAATAATTTTTCACAGATTAATTTATTCATTAATTCATTCTTTAAGTTATTTTAAATGCTGTTCTGTGAAGATTTATTTATTAATTAATTAATTCATTCATGCTTTCTTCTCTAAAATGTTTCTTATATTATGAGCTGAGAGACGCCTGAGCCCACTTTATTTATTTATTTATTTATTTATTTTTAAATGACAAATCATTTTTACATATTTGTTTGTTCATTCATTTATTTATGATTTATTTATTAAATAATTAAAGGGGTCATATGATGTTGCTAAAATATAAAAAAAATGTGTATTTGGTGTAATGAAATGTGTTTATGCAGTTTAAGCTTCAAAAAACACATTCTTTTCCACATACTGTACATTATTGTTGTTCCTCTATTCCTCGCCTTTCTGAAACGTGTAGATTTTTACAAAGCTCATGGTTCTGAAAAGCGAGGTGTGCTCTGATTGGCCAGCAATCCAGTGCGTTGTGATTGGCCGAATTTCCCTCAAGCATGTGAAGGAAATGTTACGCCCCTCAACATACAGTGATGCTGTGTCCCGGTGCGATCAGACAAAACCAGTAAAACCCATTACAAATGAGGCATTTGCAGCATCCAGTGGAGACTTAATTGCTGATTATAATGACTTATACTGTCTTTTTATGCATTGCGTTGCATCGCACCGTGTAAACATAGAACCATGTCTGCATTTTTGATCAGAGAAACAACAAACAAGCGCTACTGTACACTGCTCAAAACTTGCATTTGAATCATCAGGGGCAAATCCTTTAAATATGGAAACTTACTTATCGGCTGTGAGTCACTATTATTTGTGAGAACACTGGTATTGTAGGCTAATCTCCACAACATGGCGGCAATGGCAGCAACAGCAACAATACTACAGCGAGAATCAAAGTTACGTCTTCTTTCTTTGTGTGAACATTTGGGTGGTGTTTTGCAAATCTTCCCACACAGTGACATGGATATGTGGAGGGGTGTTTAAACTAAGTGTTTTAGGAGCGTCTTAACTTTTATAAAGAATATCTCTTTAGGTTTGAGACTTTAGTCTTTGCAACTTTAGAGATCTTATCTATTCACGAACAGCTTGTAACACTCCAAAGAGAAATGAAAACTTGACCCCTTTAAATTATTATATATGCTGTCCTGTGAATAACTATGAGCATGCTATTGATTGATTGATTGATTCATTCATTCATTCATTCATTCTATCATTCATTCATTCATTATTTTACCTCTAAAATGTTTTTTAATTATGACTTGTAAGACACCTGTGACCACATAGTATATGCATTCATTCTTTCTTTCTTTCTTTCTTTCTTTCTTTCTTTCTTTCTTTCTTTCTTTCTTTCACCTTAGCCTTTATTTCATTTACTGGCATTAATTTACTGCATTAACTAGCTGTTATTTTTTGACAGCCGGACATTGTTTCAGAGGCAGAGCAAATCATTATATTTTGATAAATGATCACAAAGACAACATGCACAAGAACACCAGGAACGTGCATTAAGGAAGTAAATGGGGTCAATTTTGATTTCATGTTGACTTGAAGTTGTGCCAATAGATCATCCACTGTAGTTAACTGGCATTGTTTTCTGTAATATCAACCTCAGTCATACACAATAACGTTCCAGAGTTTTGATTTAGCACGTGTACTTGTCATGCATTCTTGTTATAAATGCCTTGTTGATGGATGGTAGTCGTTGATTGTACCTTGTACTTACTTCATCAAGAACCCCTTTCAAGAATTTTCCTTCCAGCTTCAAATAATAAATAAAAGCTCTTCCTGTGTCGGCTCTGATACACACTTGACAAGCTTGGTCTGTGTCAACAGGACCGCTGAGAAATCCGGCTGCGCTCAAGTGCTGACGGCTGTTAAGTGAGAGGCAGGAAAAGTTTGCGCTTCGATTAGTTGGAGATGACATGTTCTGGCCTCTGTGTTTGTCTTGCAGCTGATTATCCAGAAGATCCGCATGTGCCAGCAGCTGTGGGCTTGTGACTCATTTGTCAGCGTGCTGGAGTACCTTCTGGCCGTGGGCAATTACCTCAACCAGAACGCAGGCAAGGACAGGGCCAAGGGATTTCGCCTCTCATCCTTAACTAAGGTAGGACCCGCAACCGCCAGCAAATGACCTGTGTGGGGTGGCGAGGAGAGCCAGGGCTAATAAAGCTTCTTACTGGCATACAGGACACACATCTGCTGGTTTTTATTTCTCTCTCTCTTTTTTCAGCAGCTTTCATTTCTCCTCCGGTTGTTTTATCCATTCTGCTTTGGTAGCAGCATTAGGGGAAACTAATAATATGGAATGAGATTTTTCAAAACAGTGTAGGTTTTCAGCAAGTAGCAGTCTCTGTTTTTGGTGATGTTGTTTCATATGCACAGCTCTGCACACAAACAAAAACTCAATACTTCCAATACTTTTTACTACAAATACCATCTCTCACATAAGCTACCATTCAAAACCCTGTTTTTTTTTATTAAATAAATTAATTCATTTATTCAGAAAGGATGCACTTGATCAAAAGTGAAAACATTCATAATGTTTATTTATAAAATGATTTAATATTCTTACATGCATTTTATTTATTTATAATGTTACAAAAGATTTCTATTCTAAATAAATGCTGTTCTTTTGAACTTTCTGAATCATGAATAAAATAAACAAATCCACAAAAATATGGTAATAATAAATGTTTCTTGAGTAGCCAATCAGCATATGAGAATAATTTCTGACACTGAATACTGAATCCAGCTTTACAACACAGGAATAAATTACATTTTAAAATATATTCAAATAGAAAACTGTTATTTTAAATTGTAATAATATTTCAAAATATTACTGTTTTTATTGTATTTTTGATCAAATAATTTGAGACCTATAAAAACATCATAAAATCTTACAGGTATTACTGATAAATTTCGATCCATATTATGACTCCTTTTCTTACTATATTTAATCGATTATTTCAATTATTATGATTTTTTTTCATATATATATATATATATATATACACACAGTATATTGGACAAATACAATATATTGTAAATGCATTCAAAAATATTCACATATAAATAAATATATAAATCGTTTGAGATTGTAGAGAGACTGACTCAATTATATTATTCGCAGTGCTTCATAGGAGTAGGCGGTTGCTGCTCAGATTTTTTATTGCATTTCCAGCTGTTTCCATAAGTTGAAAGAAGTGTATGTTGTTGCTTAACAACTGCGAGGATCATAGTCATTCTGTCTTAAAACATAATTGTAAAAAACTGTTAATGGAGAATGGGATGAATGGAGCACTGTTGTTGCACTCTATCATGGCATATATACTGTATTGTGACATGTATCATATCGTGACACATTGTTTAGTCACGTTTATGCGACCGCATCCACTACACACATCAGACGTGTTTCTCGTTGTTGTTCATTTGTGCAAGCTCTTGCCGCAGCGGCCCAATTCATTAGCCACACGGCAAGGCTTTTTTCAGAGCTCACTGAGTCATTAGTGACACTCCAGTAATTTGTATCGATTTTTGTGGCTAGGGTGCTTGAAACCCAGGTCCTCAGTGGCAAGATTAAGGGCACTTGCACAAGAAGCCGAACAACTTCCTCCTTTGCTAATGAGGAATCTGAGTACACCACCCCTGTGCTTCCTCCATAGGAACACAACAAAGAAAATAACCACACGCTTATTTTAGAGTGATGAAGTAAACCTCCGATGATTAATGAGACACATTCTCCTGGCATGTTAATCAAAAAAATCAGTTTCATCATTTAGTATATTTATTTTAAGGACCAATTCTTATTATTAACTAGCATTTTGGCTGTTTATTATTACTTATACATATTAATGCCTTATTCTGAAAGACCATATTTTAGATCCCTTAAATACACCCCTTTACATCCCTTATTAATTACTAGTAAGCTGCAAATGAGGAGTTTACCGAGGCAAAAGTCATAATTCATAGTTAGTTAATAATAATAAGTGAGAACCGGACCTTAAAATAAAGTGTGACATTTTTTTATGTATGAAATTTGAGGAACTTTGCATGTTTAGTCTTAAATATATATTAACATTTGAACTTTTTGTCACTGTTTAAAGCAAATGTCCCAACATTTGAGATTAATATGCATTTTAAAAAAAATATAACATGGTTTTCTGGAATATTTGACTCAGATAAGTGAATTGTAGCATAACTGTTTGGTAAATCTCAGTGCTTTTTCTCATTACATAAAAAAAAAAGAAATCAATATTTTATGCATTACCATTTAAAAATTCGGAGAGGATTTTTTTTCCTCTGCTTACCGAGGCTGCATTTATTTGATCAAAAATGCAGTAAAAGCTATAATATTGTCAAATATTTTGACAAATTAAAATTACTATATTCTATATGAATATATTGTAAAATGTATTTTATTCTTGTGATTAAATCTCTTTTTCAGCATCATTACTTATACATTACCTACTGTCACATGATCCTTCATGAATATGCTGATTTGCTGCTCAAAAAACATTTCTTATTATTAACACTGCTTCATATTTTTCTGGAAACTCGTTGCATTTTTTTTCAGGATCCTTTGATCAATTTAAAGCTGCAGTAGGTAACTTTTGTAAATATATATTTTTTACATATTTATTAAACCTGTCATTATGTCCTGACAGTAGAATATGAGACAGATAATCTGTGAAAAAAATCAAGCTCCTCTGGCTCCTCCCAGTGGTCCTATTGCCATTTGCAGAAAGTCATCCGCTCCCTGTAAGAAACAACCAATCAGAGCTGCGGTCCGTAACTTTGTTTGTGTTCAAAAGGTAGAAAAATTTATATAAGTGAGTACACCATGAATCCATTTTCCAAACCGTGTTTTTAGCTTGTCCTGAATCACCAGGGTGCACCTATAATAAGTGTTTATATTCGGACTATTTTAGATTGCTTTGGGGATACCGCGGCGGAGTAACCCAGTACCTTTCTGATTCTTCATAGACATAAACAGAGAGAAGTAGTTCCGGCTACGATGTTCTTCCACAAGACGCAAGCAGTTCTGTTTATTAACCGCTAGAGCATCAAAAGTTACCTACCGCAGCTTTAATGCATACTTGCTGAATAAAGGTAATGAATAAAAAATTAATTAAAAATCTTACTGACCCCAAACTTTTGAAAACCACTGTTTCTATTATGTATGTATGTATTCATTTACTTCAATAAGTTGTAATAAGCCACAAAATATAAAAAAATCCAGTTTAAGCAAATTAATAAGACACATTCATAAATAATTAGATTTTTCTGAAAATGCTAATTTAAGTCCGAGTTGCAAAATATGAGTGATCCTGTGTGAACTAAGGCTTTGCTTTGAAAACAAAATTGTGTATTTGATTCCTCCTGGTCTTCTTTTAGTTTTGTAGAACAGGTTGGGGGTTGACTTAATAAACAGCACAGAGAATAGTCCTTGTTTCCACCTATCTGAACATCAGCATTCAGCCTTTGAGTTTTAAATTAGCGGCAGCTGAAATTGTCGCAGTGGTTTCATATCTACATGCATTACCATAAAGAATAGATCTAGAGAGCCTGATAGATCTGCGCTCTTGTTCTCTGCAGGCCTCTTCATATGGAGAGCAGTTGAAACAGTCACTCTTAAACATGCACGCTGGTTTTTGTGGCACAAGTACTTGCTTTACATTTTCTTGCTTTCAGAAGATGCAACTGAGATAGGACTGTTTGTGTTTAGCACGTATCAATTCATTCATTTTCAGTGCTCGGGTTATTCATGTTACTGCTTGATAAGCTTTTTGAATTAACAGCTATATTTATTCTGTGTGTTCAAGACATGCATTTCTTATCATTCTCATTCTTTAGCCTACTGTAGAAATCTTTAAAAGCACTCACGCAAAACTGTGGCGCTCCACAAGATTTGCATTGTGGTTAATCAGAGAGCAGAACCTTTGAGATGTCAAGGAAATCCTTCTGGAAAAATGTTAAACTGGTTTTTCACATGTGCACAATAGAGATACGCTTCGGTACAAGGACATTATCTTTTTCCATTTTTAGTTGATGGTAATATGTGGGTGGGTGGGTGATGAATTGTCAAACCTCACTCTTTCTCTGGCCTGGGGCAAGGTATTGGTATTCAAAGATGCTTGCATGAGCATGCAAAACTCTTACAAACGCACACCCAGAATAAATATTTGTTTTCCTCCGGTCAGATGGGATATTTGATTGGGGATATTGGACCAATCGTTCCCAAACCTCCTCCTAATTGTTACAGACAGCTGCCTTCTAAGAAAGGGTTCTGACTGCTGTTGAACCTATGATCCTATATGTGAACTGAATTTTTGTCATTTTGTGGTTTTAGTGATTTTTATGTGTTTGTATATTTTTGTACATTTCACAAACAGGGTTTAGTTTCAGCCAGGACTAGGACTTAGTTAAATTAAGATATTTAAGCAATTTGTACAAAAATGCCTTTAAAAAAAAATTACAGGTGTGCATCTTGACACATAAGAATGGCAATGGCATATCTTAAGATATTTCATAGCAAAATGTTTTCAGTTGAGACAGCACAAACATGCATTTTAGTCTGGGACTAGCTTAAGCCTTGTCTGTGAAACCGGGGGTAAGTGTTTAATGGATTTATTGGGGAGACTTTTTTTTAACCAGGCTCTCAAAAATTATATTAAGATTTGGATTTAAACTTATCAGCCAACATATCGGTTATCAGTTTTCATATATAAAGAATTATTGGTATCGGCCAAAATGTTCATATTGGTGCATCCCTAATATATATATATAGGGATGCACCGGTTTTAAAGTCACGGTTCGGTTCATTTTCTGTACAGTAAGGAAAAGAAATGCAAACATTAAACTGCAGGTTGTTTATTACTATAAACTTTTTTTAACAATTTGTTTACACTTTTTTAAAATACTTTTTAATCAAATATATATAAAATAAAAAAAGAATAAGAAATAAAATACTGCTGCAAAGTTCTCCACTAAATAAAATACTCTCAGTCTCAAACCAATATCATATAATAAAATATAATGAAAAATATAAATAAATAACTATGATTACAGTGCAGCATTACCAATCCCAGCTTGTAGGCCTGCTCATATTTAAAAAATATATATCACTTTTCCAAAGTGTAAAGTGCAGCATCAACAGTTTCAGTTTTTAGACCTGCTCAGATTTCGTTATTGCTTTGGACCGATCGGAATTAAGAGCAAAGGTCTGTTTAAATGCCGACGGGAGCTGTGTTTGAATTACAATCTTTTTTTCCTAGTTGTAGTGATGTTCACACTCGCGTGATGCCTTTTGAAAACCTTAGGCCGGTGACACACTGGCATATTGCACCTGTCAAACAGTCTATTTTGCCGTCAATACTGTTGACCGTGTCCTTTATCAGTAGGCTTTATATTTATGCTCAACATGAAGTATAGATATTGTTGTCATGAAGACAAGAGCCTGGTCTGTCGACGGTCTCCCTCTGTCACCTACAGTAGCAGCAGCGCGCCAGCACCGCGTCAGGCACGGTTCTGGTGTGTAAAGACACAGAAAACGCAAAGCAGCCATCACGCAACTGACACGCAGCAGAAACGCCACACTCTCGCCACGCAGCCAGTGCGTCACCGGCCTTAGAGTCAGCTGCAGGGTGGGATTTGCGCTGAACGCGGAGACTTCCGCCACTTAATATGTTCGTTTGGAAACACGAAAATGTATATGTTCCGCAAACAAAATATTGCATTCGGTTATTCGGTACACACGTGCACTGTACCGAAAGCCCTGTACCGAAACGGTTACACCCCTAATATATATATATATATATATATATATATAGTAGCAAAATATTGTAATTAGGATTAGTTTCTGTTTAGTTGTACTTATACAATAATATTTTTGTATTACACCAAATTATTTTTCTAAATCATTTTATTAACTAATTATTGTGTTATCATTAATTAATTAATATGTATGTATTTATCAGCCAGTTATTTTATAGTCTTATTTATTAACCAGTATTTTATTATCAAATCCAATTGTTTATGTCAGTTTTTTTTTTCTTGGTACTGAATGTAATATACTATACCTGCCATCTTAATTTTGATTTAATAATCATATATATATATATATATATATATATATATATATATATATATATATATATATATATATATATATATATATATATATATATATATATATATATTTTTTTTTTTATGTAATTATGTAATTCTGGGATTGACACAGCATTTTGGCTGAATCAATGTACTGAAAGTATATTGCCTTAAAATGCTTATAAAGCCTTGAAATGCTATATACATAGGTTTTGGAACAGGGCACATGTATCATCTTTTCTCAAGAGCAGGTGCATGGGGAAAATTCCACAAACACATTCATTATTTTTCCCTCCTTTTCCAAGCTTTCTCAGCTGCGCGGGAACAATCGGAAGTTCACCTTGCTGCATGCCCTTGTGGAGCAGATCATGTTACGAGAACCACGTTTGGCCACCTTTTTCCTGGAGCTTGCAGAATTCGAGACTGTTCCTGGAGGTACACTAATCAAATTTTAATTGAAAGGGAAGATGTGATAAATGTTTTGGGGCTGATTTGATTGAAAGCCTTCTGATTGTGTGTTTCTGTGGTTTACCCGCAGCTTCAGTGAAAGGACTGACAGCAGAGGTGGATGGTACGTGGATGTTCTCATCTGATGTGTTTTGTGATGCTGCTGCATCAAATTGGTATTTGTAGTCGTCAGTGTTTCAGAAATAGTTGCTTGATTGAGCACAGTTGATTACAGTATATCACAGTTTCACTGCTTCATTCAAGCATGGTCAAGCATACAGTTCATAAGTTTTTAATCAGCTGAGCATTACATTCAAACCTGTTGCTGCTTGGCTTGCTTGTGCAGTAATGCATAAAGGCATTAGTGTAGGGGGTCTATTATAAATGTCCTAAATCAATGATTTATTTTTTTTTTTGCCTTTGTCACCATTTAGTAGTGAAGAATGAATTTCAGAAGATCGTCCAATACAGGAAAACATACAGTAAATGTAAAAATGAAGTCAATCAGCACCCCAAATTCTTCAAGGACTTAAAGGTAATTTACAAACATACCCAATTATCTTTGCTTTATTAAATCACATAATGAGGTTACTTGAATTTATTATGAATTTATAAGAAGACATTGGTTCTAATGGCATGTTAATGTGATTTAATAAAAAAAAGAATGAGTCAAATTAGACAAAGCTACTTCTCTCAGTAAACAATGATTCAAATGGCAGTCTTGTCCTCACACAAATGCTGTTCTTCAGAAGAACAGCATGCAAGTCTCATGACACTTCATGATGCTTTTATGCTGCTTTTTACTCAGTTTGGAGCTTGCCAGCCCCTGTCCTTACTCATTTTCATTATACTGAAAAGACAGGCCAGGTTGTTCTTTAAAAAAATCCTGTGTGCTGCATTATTCTTGAACAACTCCACAGAGAAAGGAAGTTAATCTAGATCATATAAAGCACAGACACTTGAGAGCTGCTTGTTTGATGCACCTTTTCACTGTATAAAAGCTTTTCAGATGTGGTCTGGTTGAAAAGAAATACCAGTGATCAAAAGCCTTTGAGAGTGATAGTGCTAAGAATTCCAGTGCTACTTCTCCAGAGCTGGAAGGAAGGAGAAAGTGCAGCCATAACATCTGCTCTTCCTTTATCTCCGGCTCTAGGCGGCCATCGAGAAGCATGAGGCCGATCTCAGACAGCTGATGAAGAGGTGTGAGGAGATGAGGAAGCTCTACACTGACATATTGGTAATCTCTGAGTTATTATTTCAATATCTTCTGTTGTGTTGCTTTGGGAGACGGATGGCATTGGTCTTTCTCTGCTCATCTGTGCCAGGTGGACTGAGGTGCAAGAGGGCAATATATTTCAGCCCACCCATTCATCAAGGTTACAGTGTTTTTTTTTGTTTTTTTTTTTGGTTTTTGGTTCTCACTGTGAGGGACATGATGCTGGATTGAGACTGATTTACTGTATGATATCAATTCTCTATTATATATATGTAGTATATGTATATGATTATATATGATTTTAAATAAAAATATGATTTTTAAATAAATGATTTTTACATTTAAATAAATGATAAATGATGCACAACATATTGAAACAATATCTAGAAAAATTCAATGCAGCTCTATGAATAAATTTTAATATACATATACATATATTGCCTTATTCAGCAAAGATAAATTACATTGATCGAAAGTGACAAAGACATTTATAATATTTCAGAATTTCTATTTCAAATAAATGCTGTTACTTTGAACGTTATATTCAACAAGCAAAAATTACAAATAAGTAAGTACAGTATCAACACAAATATGATGCTGCACAGCTGTTTTCAACATTGATAATAATCAGAAATGTTTCAGCTTTGATCACAGAAATAAATAAATGTTTCAACATGTATTTAAATAGAAAACAGTTATTTTTAATTGTAAAAATATTTCACAATATTACTGTAATTACAGTGTTTTTCGATCAAATAAATGTAGCCTTGGTGAGCTTAAGACCTCAAACTTCTGAACAGCAGTAGGTGTGCTGTGTTTCTAATCATTTTTTTCTGAGAGAATACAAAACTGCTTTTTGCTATAGAAGTCCAGCTGGACAGAGTCAGGAGCCAAAAATACACAGCTTTCATAATAGTAAAGAACTAATTCTTAAGGATAATCCTTTTCCTGTTTGTAAAGTGCAGTGCAATTCCCAACTGTCCCAATTCTGAGACATGTTGGGGGCAGTCATGGTTAGAGAGTCTGACTCATAACCCAAAGGTTGCAGGTTCGAGTCTTAGGTCCAGCAGGAATTGTAGGTGGGGGGAGTGAATGACCAGTGCTCTCTCCACCTTCAATACCACGACTGAAGCAAGAATCCCCCAACTGCTCCCCGGGTGCCACAGCATAAGTGTGTGTGTGTGTGTTCACTACTCACTGCTGTGTGTGCACTTGAATGGGTTAAATGCTGAGCACTAATTTCGAGTATGGGTCACCATACATGGCCTCATGTCCTTTCCTTTCCTGTCCTGTCCTTTCCTTTTCATAAAGACTGTGAGTGGTTCATTGTGAACATTCAGCCCATTGTGAGCTTGACAGGATGAGCAGCGAGGCTCCTGCCAGGGATGGGAATCACTTTAGTTTCACAATTACAGCCCAAACATTCAGCCTTGGGCAAAAATACAGCAAACAGCAACTTGGGGCTGTTGAGGCAGAAATAATGGGGAGAATAAAGCCAGGATGAAGAGAGAAACTGAGAGTGATTGGAAATAAAACAGGTTTGAACCATTATACAGTCTATTTCTCTTAGTTTATCAGCATTAAGGTTATGAAAGTGGCATTTCTGGAGTCTGCAGGTGTGGAGTGATTGATTTATCTGTGGATCACAGTGTTAGTTGTTGGAAAACTTCAATTCTGCCATCATTTACTCACCTGATGTCCAAACTATGTTTAGAAACACGATGATCGGACCAATATTTGCAAAGTAACTAAAAATGCAACATTTTATAAATACAGGATTTTATTAATACTTCATTTATTTATAAATTTTTTGCTTTAGACTGTTTGTTTGCTGCTGTTTGTTTAGTTTTTCTGGTGGAAAGATATGTTAATTTTTGTATAAAAAAGGAAGTTAGTATACAGCATATTAATTTTATAAACTATACGTACACACACACACACAAATAAAATATAAAATAAAATTTTTTTTTTTATATATATATATATATATATATATATATATATATAATATTTAACTCAAGCTTTAAAAATATTTTATTTAATATTTATTACAAATATTGTAAACAATTATACATATTTACATAATTTATATAAAAATATATATATTTGAATATTTACACAATATTTACACATTATATAGAAAAAATATATATATTTATATTTTGACTTTCAGTTAAACCAACAATTACAATATGATAGAAATGCCAGATTTATTACTACTAATAAAAAGCATTTTAAATGTATTATTATTTTTTCCAATTTATTAAGTATTTGGATTTAAATGTTTAATATTATGTAAAATAATACTACACAATACACAATATCTAGAAAAAATCTATATTTTGACTTTAAGTTAGATATTAAAAATTACAAGATGAAATAGTTTTTTTTATTGTACTGTGTGAATAAACAATATCACAGTTTATTTTTTGTTTCTTTTTCCTCCACAGATAAAATTCGGAGAGCCTTTGGATCAAGACTCCCAAGAAGTTTTTGGGTGGATTTGCCAATTTATCGGTGACTTTAAGAAGGTGTATTCTGAATACGCTCAATGAAGCTGATTTTCATTCACTTCTGGAACAGTAGGTGTTTGTTTGTCTGAATTTGCACCTGCTATCAAGCATGTCCTACAATTTCATTTGGGAAGCGTCTGTAGAAACAGTCTTATCTGCAGACTGCAACCGATGTTTTCTGGATCTTCTCCAGTGCTGGTGTTCAGTTTGATTAAGTCTTGGCGAGCCGGGTCCTGTGCTGCTTTGACCTGGAGCTCCACCAAACTGCTCGTTTCTCAGACCTTTTCTGGAGGCGCATATCATTTTGCTTCTGCGAGAGTGTAGCTATAATGGATGTCGTTGGTAAACTCACTGATGGCTGGTGTGAAAGAGGCGTTCTAGTTCAGACAGCCAGTTGTATCACAGACTCTCTCTGTGGTCTTGAGCGCCTGTGTGTTTTCTGGAAGATACAGAGTCGATTCCTCCGTGGCAGTTCAGCAGAGGACATCTGCATTTCACACGATTCAAAACAGACTCCTCGTTTTCCCTTCGAGGATTTCATTCAGTAAATGAAGAGGACGAATAAAAGAGGAAGAAACAAATCTCTGTTTTGAGTCCCTTTGCATAACACTACATGCTCGCTCGCGTGTAATCCCTTTGTAATGAACAACCATTGCAGTTTGTCCACCGTTGAAGTCTGTCATTTAAATTCATGGATTTCTTTCTGTCGTGCAGTATGTTTAGGCTGTTATTAAGCACTATATTTATTAGTATTTCATTATTTTATTTTGTTTTCTAGTGGACATCGTGGAGAGATGGTTTATTTTATATTTTAAGATTTCTAAGATAAGATTTTTGTGGACTAATGTCAATAACCGGTTCCTTTAAATCATATACAGTAAAGCATCACAGTAGCAACATAGCTGTGTAAATATGACCTTGTGACCTATCTGTTGTGGGCTACAGAAATACAGATTCATTGTATACAATATAACAAGCCTTGCAGCAGGGCACATAAAGTATTCTGTGTGCCATTTCATGACCTGCAAGAGTTTGCCAGCTCAAATTCTCTGCTTAGTCAGACATAAAATGCTTTCCTTCTGCATTGTGGCAAAAATTGAGATTTATGTCTTTTTCTCTTTTTCTTTTTTTTTGTAAAAATGGAGCACGGTGTGCCCTTGACTGCACAGGCAATGATGATTTCATTCATTAAAGAAATGTATTTATGCTAGAACACTGAAAGATTTCAAACAAGCTTAATTTGTCTCCCAAAGCAGTGATTTGCATTAATAGACGTTTTAATTTGCACTTTTATAAAATAAATCAAAAATGAGTCTTCTGGTATCTAAAAGCATGTTGTGCTTTAGTGTCTTTTTTTGTTACATTTTGTACTCAAAGCCTGTGTACATGTTTGGTTTTATATTAGAAAAATCCGGGGATTACGACTCTTGCCTTAAATGACTTCACCTGCAGCACACAGAGCTTTTACACTGGCATTACTTTACATCTTGCATCTGTTTTCTTCTTCGGTTCTCAGCTTTGGTACCTTACGTATTGTTTAGTTGTGAAAGAGTAGGCAGCCAAACCTGGGTGTGTTTTGGTCTCCCTCAGCTGGTGTCGAGCTGAAGGCTTTCCTTTATAGCTGGACTGATCTGTTAAATCAAGGTCTGCTGGTCATTATTTCCACACGAGTCTATGACATCTCTGCTGCAGTGATGGAGCTGCTGAATCACTCTTTCAGATAATGAGACTGTGTTTTTGAGTGTTGATGTTGTAGGTGGGAGAATTTAGGAAGCTGTGGGATTTAAAACAATGTTTTCAAATGCAGGTTTCACTTTTTTTATTAGTCATATTTAAAAAGACCTCTAACCTTACATATTAAACGCTGGCATGTAACTTATCCCTCACAGTTTGGAAATATATACTGTATTTATGTGTGCATCAATAGTATTTTTACATAAAATGCATGCAAATTCTATAAATAATAATACAAATGAATATGCATGAAATAATAAAAGAATATTATTTTAATATAAATAATTTACATAAAATATAAATAAATGTATATGTTTTATAAATTATTAACTGAAGGAATGAGAACGTAGGATTTTAATATTTTTTTTTTTTATAATTATTTTATTTTTTTACAATATACATATTACAGATATAAAGTTCGGGTTCTCAAGCTATTTAATTTAATTGTATTATTTTTTTTACATCCATTTTATTGTTTTGTTTGTATGTATGGAGGGGGGCACCGTGGACAGATAGTTAATTTATTTTAATTAATTTTATTATATTTGGATCCATTCTCAAAACTACTCATCCAGACACTTTTATTTTATTTTATTTTATAATTTCAAATGAATGATGTTTGTAAATGTCCTATTTAACAAAGAAACCTGAAAAATAAATAATGTATTACAGTTTCCACCAAAAATATTAAGCAGCAGAACTGTAAACATGAATAATAAGAAATGTATCTTGAACATAAAATCATCATATTAGACTGATTTCTGGAGGATCATGTGACACTGAAGACTGGAGAAATGATGCTGGAAATTCAGCTGCGCATCATGATTAACCCTTTAAATATATTCAAAAAGAAAACAATTATTTTTTAATTGTAATAATTTTCACATTTTTTCACATGAATTTTTTTTTCACATGAATGCACCCTTTATGAGCAGAAGACCACAAACTTTTGAACAGTGTGTATATATGCCAGTAAGGCTCATATATGTATATAATTTTTCCTTCGTGAAAACTTTTTTTCATTTCAAAATGTCTAATGCAATAACTTAACTTCTCAGATTTGTTTGGGCTTTTCTTCATCAGTGCATGAAACAGAAACTGTAAATGCAGCAGCGCATGCTCTGCCCTCTTGACCATGGCTGCACAGAAGCGTTTAGACTGGTGAAGAAAAATCACTCCAGCCAAAGTGCTCGGCCGTGACCCCATCAAATGGACTTCAGATTAAACTATTTCTCTTGGCCTCCTTTCTGGAGCGCCTGCCACTGGTGAAAGCAGCAAGCTGCCAATCTCTTGTCAGCCGGCACAGCCAGGCAAGATTGGGAACAAAAAGTGGCTTTTCCCCTCAGATGTATTTGGGTCACCTCATCAGAGGTGGGTTAACAGGTGGCCACAGCACATACAGTACAACAGTGTGCAGGGAACAATGTGAGAGTAATCATTATTAGTAGCTGTCACAGAGCTGGTGCCACCTCAGATCTGGAATGATTCCACCTCCCAGACCTTTTTTTTTTTCTATTAAAAAAAAAAGAAGAAAAAATTTTTTTTTGGCTCCAGTACCAAAAGAGTGAGTATTTGATTTATAGGCTAAACCAGAGAAAATGAAACTATAAAAAAAAAAAGAAAAAAGTTAAGCATTTAAATGTTGAAGTCTTGCCATCGGAATGAAAGACTATTAAGAAAGACTATAATGCAATATTAATAAATGGCCCTGGGATTAAAACTTGTACTTGTTTGTGTATAGGGAAAAATAGATGTGTTAAAGGAAATGAGACAATTCTAATAAAAATACACTATACATATTTATATATATATATATATATATATATATATATATTATATATATATATATATATATATATATATATATATATATATATAAACTAACAACTCTGAAGACTTCCATACGAATGTGGACTATTTTTATGGTTCTTTAAAATAATTTTCTAAATACTTTTGAACATTTCTGGATTTTTTCATCATTTGATTCATTTTCATCATGTTCATTAGATTAGAAATATGTTCTTATAATAGATGCATTCTACAATTGACTCTGTTTTCAATTTAAAATAAATACATTAATAAACTTTAGGTAGTTTAGATTCAACGATGGATGGATGGATGGATGGATGGATTGATAGACAGACAGATAGATAGGTATTTGTTATAAATAAATAATAATCTAAAGTCATTGGCTGTATAAGTGCAGTCTGGGGAGCAAGGGAGGGATTTTGATTCTAATTCTGCGGTCTTTCTCTCTAGACTGAAGGATTAGGTAGCCCTAGAGAAGGCTGTTTGTTTGAACTTCTGGAAAAGTGCAGGGCTTTGTTTGATGGATTTTAATGTCATTTGCGTTCTAAGTCAATGTCAGCTTTGGGGAGCTGTTCACCCGAAGGCCTTCACATCCAAACGCTGCAGGCCCAGAGTTACTTTGTGCTTTGTGCAAGGACACACACACAGCACATAAACACAGAGATCTCCACAGCGTTCTGCTGATCGCTCCACAGCCCACTGAATCGGTCCAGTGAGGCGCTCTATCTCTCTCTCGTGGGGTCGTGTGAAGCAGCCCTTCTTCCACGCTCGCGTGGTGTTTACCTGGCTGAGCAGACAGCGAGCGTGTAGGTCACAGGAGGTGGATTCATTTGCAGCGCTTCAAGTTCAGCTCATTTATCTTACTCTCATCCAGCTCTCTCTCTCTCCCCGGCCGCTGTCCAGCAAAAAATCCAATACTCTTAATCAAATATTAACTCCTTATGTCATCATTTGTGTTCGAGTCTTACAGGATGGTACGAAAGTAACTCATTCAGGAAACTTCAGAAGTTTCAAAAAGAGTTGGAGATGGGGATATATGTGTGTGTGCCTGTGTGTGTGTGTGTGTGTGTGTGTGTGTGTGCTCTTGTTTTTGTGACATATCAGGACACAACTCTGTATAATGAGATGGCTATGACACAGGTATTACAAGGAGAGGGTGTAGGGCCATAGAATATACAGTTTGTACAGAATAAAAACCATTACGCCTATGGGATGAACACACTTTTCTCAAAAACAAAAGTGTGTATTATATATATATAAGATAACATATATTTTAAATTATGAATATTATATAAAAGGGAATTTGAGACTATTTTTTATTGCAAATTTTTCGCCAGAATCATCTTGCTTTTCACATTTTACTTTTTTTTTAAATGTGTTCAGGGCCTTTTGTGAGCAAAAAGATCTTAATATCATAATTGTTCAATATCTTTAAGCAAAATAGATATTTGGGAGGTTTTTGAGTACTAATAAATAAATAAAAAGTAAAAAAGAACTTAATAATATCACTTAATGTGTGGTCTATTCTTGAAAACGCATCCCAGTCGGAAAACCTCCTCATCACTAATGAAATTACCAGCGAGATGTGGGTTACAATCTCATTAAGATTTTAGTTAAGAGATGAATATTTTTGAATACTCAAGTGTCTTTTTTTTTTTTTTGTGAATGACTTTAATCTAATCATGTGAAACATTTATGATTTTTAAAATATGCATGGCCACGTCAGATGCTGTGTTTCTCTAACCAAGAGAAGCTCCATCCACACGTTATCTATAGTGGAGCACCCATTGAGATTTACTGAAGTGCTGTTGTTAAAGACATGGCTCACCCCAAAATTATCATTTTCAGAAAATGTATTCACAGTGAGGCCATTCAAGACTGGAGTTTGTTTCTTCATGGGAACAGATTTGAAGAAATGTAGCATTTAATCACATGCTTACCAATGGATCCTCTGCAGTGAATGGGTGCCGTCAGAAAGAGAGCCCAAACAGCTGATGGACTGCAGAGGTGTGGATTACTTGAGTATTACTGTGATGTTTTTATCAGCTGTTTAGTCTTTCATTCTGACGGCACCCATTCACTGCAGAGGATCCATTGGTGAACAAGTGATGTAATGCTGCATTTCTACAAATCTGTTCTGTTGAAGAAACAATTTTCATTTTTGGTTGAACTATTCCTTTCACGCAATACAATTATGAGATTACAGTCAATATTCCCTTCTCTTTAGAAGACTACAGTGGGAATATGACGGTGGTGAGAGGAAAATAAAAAACATTATGATGGTAAACAACCATAACAGCTCACATTTATTCATTAATTTCCTGAGTAACTCAGTAGGTTCCCAGGTGAGTTAAATGTTAATTTGTGCTTGCAAATATTTCATCCCTAATTTGTTCCATAAATGAAAAGCCTTGCATTGCTCCAGAGAGCTTGAAATCAGTGAATTGAGGTGAGTACAAAGCGCACTATGCATTTTTCATTGACTTCTGAATCTGAACTTCATTCCTGGATCTTCTTGCTAAAGTTATTCTTGCAGTGGGTTGATTGCATGACCCTGCATTTAACGACTGAGTCCTGATGAAAGCAATTCATTTATAAACTTGCATAATCACAGTCTCCACACACACACACACACACACACACACACACACAAACTACAGTGACAGAATTGGATTGCTTAATAGTCCATAGAGCAAATAACATTCATGACTCCAACTTGAGATGCATAAAGCAGCACCAAACGCATAAAGCCAAATATTGAAACGCTTCACAGCTCCATTATATTGCACATGAATTGCTTGTCCCTCATATAACTTCACTCAGTATTTTTTTTTTTTCATTTATTTATTTATTTTTGAAGCCATATTCTCTTGAGACCAGGCAGTTTCAGTTTTGTCCAATGAAGTGGGCACTTTTTTTAGTTTGATTGTTTAATAGATACCAAACACTGCCTTTAAGCCCATTTGTGTCAACTGGACATATATGTATATATATTATAAATATATTATATAAATTAAATTATATTTTATAATAAATATATAAAATATATTTTTAAGCATTGTTATGCATGTTTTTTGGGGTCTGTCCAATATTACAATATGAATAAATAAATATTAATTATAGAATTTGGCAATATAGTCATACAGATATTATTAATAAGTGTGTATACTGTATATGATTATGATATATGACAACATATATATTATTAACATATATTATGTTAAATTAATTGTATTAATTACAATTTTAATGAATATATTAAGAATTACATACAGTGTATAAATATATAATGCTACTTGGTCTTATAACTTATAAATACTGTGGTTACAGTTTATTTTGTGTCCCTGTTACAGTGTAATTATACATTTAAGTACTGACTAATGTTATTTAATAACATGTACTTACTAAATGGTTAGGGTTAGAATTAGGGTTTGGCTTAGCCTTACTTGCATGTAATTGTGCATAATTATTTGTTATTATAATAGTACATGTAACAAGGACACCTTAAAATAAACTGTTACCAATATTGTAAAAAAAATTAATTACATTCAATAATAATATTAATCAATCATGAATTATAGTGAGTGAATGTGATATATAAAAAATTATATAATAAATAATACAATATTACATAATAATTAATAATAATAATAATAAATAAACAAATTTTTCAGGGTGTATATTGAGAGAGAGTGAGAGAATGATTATATATATATATATATATATATATATATATATATATATATATATATATATATATATATACAGTTTGACAATATATCAATATCAATTTTGTTAATGTTACTAATAATAGGAATATTATCACGAATAATGTTTGCATGTATGATATATTAAATATTTGTATTAATAGTAATACTACTACTAATAATAATAACAATTATTATTATTAAAAAAAACTGTAAATAACTTTCTGTTTGATGGGTCTCAGGTGTGTGTGTATATATATATATATATATATATATATATATATATATATATATATATATATATATATATATATATATCATCATCATCTGACGTACGCAGCATATCGGGTGTCACAGTGAGTTCATAGAGTCGGGCGTCATTAAGGGTGTGCGCGCGCTCACAGAAGTGTCTTTTGGTCGAGAGAGAGTGAAACATCCACAGATGTGCGAAGAGGGTCATTATAGGGGTTTTTGTTTAGTTTCCGTGCTTCATTTAATGACGCAAAAGTAATATAGACAAGAAGTGTCTGTTGCGCATGTATTGCGGATAATGATCTCAGTGCGCACTGAGTGGATTTTTACGCGGAGTCGCCAGGAACCTACGGAAAACTGCCGCTCTCCAAAACTCGCCTGACCGATCCTCCGAAGTTGAAAACTGTAGGAATCACACGGAAAGATTTCAAACAATAAAAAAATGACTATAGACATAGGCTTGGTGCATCCACCTACGCGCGTTTGGTGATTTGTAAATCAGCAGCTGTGTCTGGACGGATGTTTGGCGTAAACAAGCACAAACACGGAGCAGACGCGAAGTGACGGGACACAGAGAGCCGTTCGGATTTGGGCTACACTGGAGATCGTTCATCATGGTGTCCGTAACGCGCTTCAGTAAGGCGTGTGTCGACTGCGTGGCTCTGTTGTTCTGCCTGGCCGTCATGTGTGAGCTGGTTTCGGCTCAGAATGACACGGAACCCATCGTCCTGGAGGGCAAGTGTCTGGTGGTTTGTGACTCGAACCCCGCCGACTGGAAGAGCTCGTCCTCGCCTCTGGGCATCTCCGTGCGCGCCGCCAACTCCAAAGTGGCTTTCTCCGCGGTCAGGAGCAACAACCACGAGCCCTCGGAGATGAGCAATAAAACGAGAATCATATATTTTGACCAGGTAAGTCTGAATTTGATGGTTTTACACATGCTATGCTGAAACAATTTTGTGTATTCATTTATTTTATTTGTACAGACTTTGACTTTTCAGACCGTCTAACTTGGGGAAGCTCGTGCTTTAGACTAATAATTTTGGATATGTAAATTTTTTTTAATTCAGTTCATGTATATTTCAGTTTTATCTACAAAGAATTTGAAAAAAAAAGACCTCTTGACAGCCTAACTTAATAGTGACGTATGTTCTGGCATTATCCAGGGGTAAGTTGTCACATTATCATTAAACAGCCTGTCAGACAATTGTGAATGAATAAATAAAATCGAATAAAGTATAACATATAGAGATATCAAATTATTAATTTGGCCAATACCTAAATATTGTATGTATAAAATTACAAAATACACGTGTGACAACTTGCCCCTTCCTTTTGTAATTCAATGAATTTGTTTAATATTTGTAACACTGATGGTGTTTTTAAAGCTCATTTTACCTTCACATATTTTGGATCTAATTAAATGAAACCAGTATTATGGAATATTAAAATACAACAGGCATAAAGCACTAAATAATTAAATTAACTGGTCATCATTACAGCAGGTCACAATGAATATGCATTAGTTAATTTTGTTCTAAATTCGATTACTGTGATAACTGCATTAGGTCAAGAGGTCAGGTGTTATTTTGAATTTAATATGGACATTAGCATGGATAATTTGAAGACAAAAATCAGCTGGGATGAATTCAAAATACATTATTTGGATGAGAGTTCAGTTTTAAAAATTCAGGATACATTTTGTGAACATATTTGTACATGGAAAAGATTGTTTCATAACTTTGATTAGATTCACAGCTGCTCTCCTGTACAAAAAAAGTCAAATCGTTCCTAAATAATAAATTGCAACTGTGTGTTTGAGCCTGCGAGCACATAAACGCAGGGTTTCCATTACTGCAGCAGATACACAGGCATGAAATACCACTGTCATAGGTCATTAGTGACGAGTCAAACTGTCAGGCCTGTAAAGGGCAGAGATTTGTTCTTATTCTATTGCTTATTTGTAGCTGTGTTTGTGATGAAAGTGTTGTGTGCTCCCCTCATGCATTCACACGCATTGCTTAATTTCAGCCTTTAGTTTTATGACTGGAAAATGTTAATTGGAAACATTATGCATGTGCTGAATTCACGGCATACTGCTTTTCAAATCGCTGCCATTCCTTTTGATATGAACTTTAAAGCACTTATAAAAGCATATAAAAAAAGTGTGCATTTTTAATTCTCTGCGTGTTTTGGTGCACCTGATTTCATTCAGTTCGCATGCTTGGTCAAAGACTGGGTAGAATTAATGAAGGAACGTCATTATGCAGGGTCAGATCAAACACGCAGCCTGCATGATGTGCATCCCTGAAGAAAAAAGCTAACTATTTTATTACCAATATCCTTGAAATAAATGAAAATGATGCTGGAGTTGAGGTCAATGTGTATTTGTTTCGCATGATTCAATTATTTCCCAGAAGGTAAAGGAGGAGTGTTTTAGACATGAAGATTACTTAAGCTTCCGTATAACATTTATCTCTCAGTGTTTACTCACCCTCCTATTGTTTGAAACCTGTCTGATGTAGAAGAAAAAATGTAGATGTAAATCCTACAAAGGATATAGCACCATAAAAGTGGTTTATTATAACTAAAGCATTTCATTTGCAAGGTTTTAATTTTTTTTTAAGTCATATGATTTATTTTTGTGTGGAACAGATTGAAATCCACTTAAATTTTCACTGAAAATATGAAAAGTTCATTATTAACACTGTCCATTGTGAGCGAATCAGATTTTTTTAGTGAATCAGATAATATAGAGAAATCTAAATGATTCGTTCGTTTTTTAGAATGAATTCTCAAATTCAACTCACCGACTCAGTGATTCATTCACGTTGGTTATGGAAAATATCGTCAGTGAATATAACATCAGTTTTGACTTGTTCCTCACATAAAGCTATTGTATGGTGCTTTTGCAAGATTTTTGATGCTTGAAAGCTCAATTCTCATTGAATCGGAAAACATACCAACTACACTGTAAATATGAATTTTTTAGATTGTTAAGATTATTAGAGCGTGTTTTACAATACTGTGAGTTTCTTCTACTTCAAAAGTTAATGTATAATTCATCTATTTATTCGTAATTGTTTGTGACATTTACTAGTAATTTCACGGCTGATTCGTTCATGTATCAGACTTATTTGACTCTTAGATTCAACTCACAGACTCAATGATTCGTTCACACTGATCACGGGAAACATTATCAGACTTAACTATGTAAGTAAATAAGACTTAAATTGTGAACCGTTCCCTAACGGAAACCTTTATGCCTATAAAAGGTATGAAATATAGTGGATGACTATGTTTACTGTTTTGGAGCTTTTGCATCCTTTCTGATTCTTGAAAGCTCAGTCTCCATTCACTGTAATGGGGGGGGGAAATTCAATACAATTATTAGAGCATTACAAGAAAATAATGTTACAGCTTTTCTTCTTCAAAATTTCACTTTTAATTGGATATCACCTGCCGTTT
Organism: Carassius auratus; assembly: GCF_003368295.1. Lineage (NCBI taxonomy): Eukaryota > Metazoa > Chordata > Actinopteri > Cypriniformes > Cyprinidae > Carassius > Carassius auratus. The sequence goes on from NW_020524685.1 coordinate 62,250, forward strand.
CTTTGTAATAGTTTGTAAAATTACTAGCAATGTTCACAGCCTTCAGAACATTGTAAATATAGTGCAAGACTCCTTTTATGGCTCTTATGAATCATTTTTAAAGCTTGAAAACATCAGTCCCCATATTTTGTAATGGAAATCAACTATACTGCAAAAAAAAAAAAAACCTGCTTCAAAATTTCATGTTTCGTTCATTGTTACTTGTCATTTCTTTTTTTATTGTTTGTTATATTTACTATAGTTTCACAGCTGATTAATTCATAGATCAGCCTGATTGATCTGACTCTCATATTTGACTCACTAAGGTTGAAACTAAGGTTTCAATTTGTATCTGCTTCTCACACAAGGCTACCATCCAGCTATATCCAGTCCCTACAAAAGATTCAAAATATGACTATTTTTATGATGCTTTTGCATCCTTGTTGCTGCTTGAAAGCCTCAGTCCCAATTTATTGTGATGGAAAAAGAAACCAACTGCAATGTAAAAAAAAAGAATACAATAAAATAGTGCAGAATAGCTGAGTAAAAAATTGTTTGTACACCTTTTTTTTCAGTGTACAGAATTCAACATTTTTATTTTCCACAGAAGAAGGAAAGTCACATGGGTCCGGAGCAAAACAAGGGAGAGTAAATGAATTAGCATCTAAGGATGATCTATTTCTTTAATTCCCAGAGATTTCGACAGATGGGTTAGGATAAAATTGTTTCTTTTTGCTGAGATGCACAGGAAGCTGTGTTCATTTTGCCCTTGAGGAGCCATTATTCTCCTCTCATTGCTTTGGCTGCAGGAAAATGAAAAAAATACAGGGTAAAAAAAAAAAAAAAAAGGTGCAGGACTGACCAGCTGCCCTCAGCTGCTGAGCTCCAGCACCTTGACACACATAACACCATCCAGTCACCTGTCCTGGCACGTCTCTGGCTCGTGGGACACCGCTGAGAGAGAAAGAGAGAGAAATCTGCCCTTGTGAATGGTATACCAAGAGCTTTGTGAACCAACAAAAGAGCTGGGTGTTTGGGATGTTGAGTAATCCTAGTGCAATATCACAGCTAGTTTTATGCGCAAAGCCTTTGTTGCCTTCGTATAGAGTCAGTGCATCACTGCCGCGCCGCTCTATAAATATTCATGCATCATATACAGTGGGGTCCCAAAATCTGAGAGGGAAAGCATTTATTTAATTTAATACAAGAAAAGTGTAACAGTTAAATCTTTTAAAATGTATTTCATTAGTGTCTTAGAATTTGCTTTACCTAATGAGAAGCAAACCTGATGATTGTGTTTTCCAGCATGATCTTGTTCTTCAGTACAAAGGTCTGTACACTTCAAAAACGATTTTCAACTTATCTAGTTTTCTTGTACAAATATATAGTAATTCTTAAATGAAGACAAAAAAAAATGAAGAATTGCCCAAAATTAAGTGACTACACTTAACAAGAAAAATTATCTCCAAGTGGGGTAAAAATGTTATCTGAATTTTTTATCTTTAATCTGATCCCAAAGGCAGATATTTTTTGTTGTTTTTTTTTTTTTAAGCATAAATTTACTTCATTTTGCAGAATTATTTAGAAAACTTGAATGAATATCTTAAGTAATTTTGCTTCTCAAATAAATGTACTTTGATTCATCCCTCTGGTGCTGTTAAAATAGTGGTCAAAAATGACAGATTATAGTATATTTACTAAATTAGCATATACCTGAAAATGAAGCTTAAAATTGAACTTACGTTTCACCAGATTGCCCTTCATCCAAGCCCTGATTACCCGCGCTCATAACATTAGCACAGAATCAGAATCAATCACCAAAAGAATCACTTTGGTTCAGACATGCTGTGAGTCAGTTGGCTTCACGCTCAATCGCACATGGTTTTAGACACACTCGGTTTTAGAATCGGACGTGTCCGAAAGAAATGGTTTTCGGTTCAGTGTACTGATGATCCGAAAACCGATGCAACCGGTTCTTAACTCGAGAACGAGAATCGCTCTAACCGGCACGTGCTGCAGTTCAGTTTCATCAGCTGCTCTACTCGTGTTCATGTTCTGTTTACTACAAACTCAATTTGTGAATGTGTCATCATTACTGATTCTGTGCTAATGTTATGAGCACGGGTAAACCGAGGGCTTGAATGAAGGGCAATCTGGCGAAAACGTAAGTTCATTTAATAAAAAATACATCGCAATGGATTATGTATAGTAAGTGGATCATGGTTTCTGCGCTGATGACACCTAATTTATTTACTTTATATCTTTAAGACTTAAATCCTTGAATGCACATCATTTCTGTTACTGTATTTGGGTGTTGTTGCAAAACTCAAATGTAAACTTTTCATGATTATGAGGTTTTTAACTGACTAAAGTTATGATTACTGACTTATATATATATTTGATAGACATGACGGCATTACTTCATCGCCAATGATGTCATTACATCAAGCGTAAAAGAACTGCTGAACAGGTTTTTTCAATCGGTTCATTGAATCGAACCGTCCGAAAGAACCGGTTCGCGGAAAATAATCAAACTTCCCATCACTAGCTATAATACAGTCTAGCGCTACAGCGCCACACTGGTCAAACTGCATTATTGCAGGCTGTCACATTAGGTAGATACGACATCAGACCACTACTCAAGAACATTTGCAGACAATTTGTTTTATCGTCGACGTTGTCGATAATGTCGACTAACTGTTTCAGCCCTAGTGTGTGTGTATATATATATATATATATATATATATATATATATATATATATATATATATATATATATACTAAAGTCAATACGTTACAGAGAATCATGCACTTTTGCATATCTCAAATGCTCAAAATCATCTATTAATGGCGCAATAAACCAATTACACAATACTAGAATGCAAAATAAAAGCACCCCAAAACAGAAACTCAAAGGGAAATTAAAGACTTTGACTTAACACAAGGAAAACTTTCAATTTTCTTATCTGACTGGTACTTCTTGCTCTGACCGGCGCCATTATGTGGCATATACGCATATATGCAGCATAAATATTGTCATATACTGTATGTGCATATATGCTGTATATATGCAGCATATATATGCTTATGAACCGCATATAGGTTTCATATATGCACATATATCCTCATATAGGTTCTTTCCATGTAGCAACAAATATGAATTCTCCCTGTTTGAGTTCTTCTTCAGTTTTAATAAAGCAAAGATCAAAAGAGAGAGCACAATGTACAAATGTACCTTTGTGTGCTCAGAGGGTCAATATACGAACTCTGTCTACTCCTCTTTCTGTCTACAAGGTGAAAACAATAAATACACTTTCTTTTTGATGTTTACTTCAATCAGTTTTTCGACATAACCTGAAATTTCATCAGTTTTGAGAAACCTGTGTTTTAAGCCTGTTGCAGGACGTTTTGCTCTAATAACATTTGATTTAAGGTCAGCTGTCCTGCATTTTTGCCAGAGTGTAAAGAGTTTTATTATTGTTGCACCGTTTAAAATAATAGAGAGAGAAAAAATCATTTGTTTTTATTATAGTTTTGTAGGTGACATGTTATTTAAATCATTCCCAAATCTTTAAGACTTAAATCCTTGTATGCACATCATTGCTGTTACTGTATTTGGGTGCGTTGTTGCAAAACTCAAATGTAAACTTTTCATGATTATGAGGTTTTTAACTGACTTAAGTTATGAAACCAAGGTCCCAGAGTCTGGAGGAAGGCTGGAGAAGCTCATAGCCCAAATTGCTTGAAGTCCAGTGTTAAGTTTCCACAGTCTGTGATGATTTGTGGTGCAATGACATCTGCTGGTGTTGGTCCATTGTGTTTTTTGCAAACCAAAGTCACTGCACTCGTTTACTAAGACATTTTGGAGCACTTCCTGCTTCCTTCTGCTGAGCAGCTTTTTGAAGATGCTGATTTCATTTTCCAGAAGGATTTGGCACCTGTCCACACTGCCAAAAGCACCAAAAGTTGGTTAAATGACCATGGTGTTGGTGTGCTTGACTGGCCACCAGACTCACCAGACCTGAACCCCAGAGAGAATCTATGGCTATTGTCAAGAGGAAGAGGAGAAACAAGAGACCAAACAATGCAGATGAGCTGAAGACCACTGTCAAAGAAACCTGGGCTTCCACACCACCTCAGCAGTGCCACAAACTGATCACCTCCATGCCACGCTGAACTGAGGCAGTAATTAAAGCAAAAAGAGCCCCTACCAAGTATTGAGTACATGTACAGTAAATTAACATACTTTCCAGAAGGCTAAACATTTCACTAAAAACATTTTTTTTTAAGTATCTTATGAAGTATTCTAATTTGTTGAGATTTTTGTTAAGTGTGAGCCAAAATCATCACAATTAAAAGAACCAAAGACCTATACTTCAGTCTGTGTGCATTGAATTCATTTAATACACGGGTTTCACAATTTGAGTTGAATTACTGAAATAAATGAACTTTTCCATGACATTCTAATTCATTGAGATGCATCTGTAAATTCATTTTTTTAAAGTGTGGTTTTAACTATTTGTTAACAGTGTTGATTTAACCACTGCATGTGCTGAAAATTATTTTTTCTAAGTCCTAGTTTTATATATCTTCAATGTAATGAATCAATACTTTAAATTGATCATAAATGCATTTATGCTGCCTCTGTTCGTTAAAAAGTCCTCTTCGTGGTGAATATCCTGCTTCAGATATAGTTTCTGTCTTTTGCACGAGTGAAAATCCACCTACTGTATGTTTGATTGTCCTGCATTTGCTGTAGTTCCTGGTGGCACATCACCAGATTAGAGTTGAATGATGGTCAGCATGACCGTGAGAATGAGAAATCAGTGTGACGGAGGCCTATAGGAAATCCTGATTGTTGTTTCACTGCTGAGGAGAATTATTGTTGAAAAGTCTAGTTGTAAACATGCATGCATTCCTATTTCACTCCTGCTGCCTTTTGTAATCTCACTCGAATGATTTTTGCAGGTCTTTGTTTGAGATTTTTGCATCACAAGCATACATAGTTCACAGGACTGTAAGTCTGGATAGGATATTTCATTGTCGTCATGTGTTAAATCAGGTCTGATACCTCTGAAAAACCTCTTTTCCAGGTTCTTGTGAACATAGGAAACTATTTCACGCTGGACTCCGTCTTTCTTTGTCCCCGGAAAGGAATCTACAGCTTTAACTTCCACGTCATTAAAGTGTACCAGAGCCAGACTATACAAGTAAGCACTGACTATATCTCTCTCACGCACAAAACAATTTAATCAGCTTCATTTTATATCGTATTTGAGTTTCATAATGAACAGAGTTAGAGAAACAGGAAACTGGGAAACGTTTGAAGTCTCTCTCTCTCTCTCTCTCTCTCTCTCTCTCTATATATATATATATATATATATATATATAGTATTTAAAATGTGTTATTAGTTCAGTACAAACTTTAATACTCCTGTGCTTTTCAGAAGGAAACTCAAATTTTTATTGATAAATTTTTTTTCAAAAATACCTTTTCCCCCCATTAATGTATACATATATTATTTTGATTAGTAAATTATAATTGAAATATATTTAACATGTATTTAACATATATTCAACATGTGTTTTTAAAAGTTATTAAAAAGCAACAATTTCCTTATAATTTATCACAAAATTGTTCTGTAATTAGTAATTATGATAATTCTTGCTTTGATAAAAATCTTATTTTAAGAATATTTTACAGTTGTTAAATGCAGTTTACGCCAACAATTATAAGGTATTGCAATAATTTTCTTACCTTTAAAAAATTAATTTATCCTTAAAACTATTTTAACAATATAAATAATATAAATATAACAATTTAACATAATAATTTTTATATGATAACTAAATCATATATATAACATTGCTGTAAAATATTAGCAATTTTAAATTGCTGTAATTTTTTTATGTTCATTTTAAATTACAATCCATTCAGTATTACTGTAAAGCAAAAGTGTAATTTATTTAAATTGCTAATTTTTTACAGCGATATTATAACTGACATTTTTATAAATAATCATAAATAACATATTTTGGGGGAAAATATAAAGTGGATTACAATATAAGTTATTATTTAGTATATGTATTGATTATATGCAAGCTTCAAGTCAAATGTCATGAAAAACTGTACTTAAAGATAGAAGAAATTTTTTTCTTTTCATAAACATGGCCATGATATGAAATCATAAAATAAGTCCTGTCACACTTGAGATCTCTGATTTGATTATCTCTCTGTTTTCCAGGTGAATTTAATGCTGAATGGAAAGCCAGTGATCTCTGCCTTCGCCGGTGACAAAGACGTCACACGTGAGGCCGCCACCAACGGAGTCCTGCTGCACCTCAACAAAGAAGACAAGGTTTATCTGAAACTGGAGAAGGGCAATCTGGTAGGCGGCTGGCAATACTCCACCTTTTCTGGCTTTCTTGTTTTCCCACTGTAAAGCAAACAGAAAGACCTCCACCTTTGCTGTCCAGTCATCATCGTGTAAACGGCCCTTCAGCATTAATTGGAGGCTCCCAATGGAAGCATAATTCCAGACATTCATTCAGCTGTTGTCTTTAAGGAATACTAAAAAAAAAGCACACCAGTGACCCATGAATCTTGAGAGAGGACATCTACTTCAGTGCAATATCACTTTCTGCTGCAAGTCGCTCTTCATAGATCCAGGAGTTCAGCACATCACGTCAGACTCTTTGTTTGTTTCCTTGTGGATGTTTGTGTTGCTTTTCTTTAGCGTGTGATTTTAGGTAAAATGATTATTATTATCTGTTAGCAAGGTCATTACCTCTCGGAGAGGAAATGCTCAAAACCGTCTCGCCACGGGAGGGTGCAATAGTTCAAAAACCTTGGCACGCAAATTAAAAATAAATAAATACAAATTATTTTATTTTTTTCAGAGAGAATACACCTTTCTATGTAAATTTGTAGACTTGTTAAAGGAATAGTACATGAAAATGAAGATTTGCTGAAAATGTTCTCTCCCTCAGTCCATCCAAGATGTAGATGAGTTTGTTTCTTCATCAGATTTAGAGAAATGTAACATTACATCACTTGCTCACTCTGCAGTGAATGGGTGCCGTCAAAATGATTGTTATTATGGATTGTGAACTCTTTGTACTCTATTTTGTGCAGAAGCAACGGTTTAAAGTTAAAACGTTTTCATGATATATTTCTTTCTTACAAACACTCAGGATGAGTACATTTTCAGCAATTTTTCATATTAGGGTGAACTATTAATTTAACATTAAATAGTAAATGTGTTAAATTGATGTTTTAATTTCAAGGCATTTCCATTAGTTTCTATCCATCATGGCAGTAATCCATCAAATGAAAGTGAACAACATTGTAATGGCCATATTTCTCAACCTGCTCCATACTTTCTGCATTTTAAAGCATTGTAAGCTTAGACTGCAGTAGTTTCTTGCTTCCTCCGACCCACAAGACAAAGTTTTGTGCTGTGCAAATCACTCTGGACAGATTTCTTAATTTGACTTGTAAAAAAAAAAAGGTTATGTTATTGTTTTATTGTTAAAAATGACAATTGTCTTAATAGAAAAGAAGTATAAAACATAATTATTGACTTCAATCCTGCAACGTGAATGCAAAAGAATAAAAAGCTAATTTTCACCATTAAGAGGTGTTGAAGGGAATATTTTTGTGATCCGTTCAGGGACTTCACAGCATCTGTTGCATTCTTCCATGAACTCATTCGAATGTAAACACAACATTTATACTCTTTTGGATAAGAGTTACAGCTGACCTGTAGATCACTAGAGGCTGGTTAGTTCAGAAATCATTCATCTTTGTGAGACTTATTGACTGCAGCTGGAGTGTATCTCATCACAGACTACATTTAAATGCAAAAAAAAGAAAAAGTGCCATCATTTATTCATCTTTATTTTTATCCTGTTAATTTTAAGTATGATTCATAGTGACACTTTTCAACTTTAAAAAGGACAGAAAAGTTTATTAATTCACCAAAATGTGTCCATATCCATATCACAACAGTCACTCTCTATAGTCCAAGCCATTATAACTTTTGCAACCATTTTTTAATTAAAAAATGAAATAAAAAATGGTTTTGTTCAGAATTAAATACTGACTTACTGAACATTATATACGGCATACCAGTGTTTAAATGTAGTTTTATTTATATGTACTAACATAGTATTTCTAAGAGTTAGCTATTGTTTTATATACTTTTCTTATTTCTTTTAATTTTCATTTAAGTTTTAAGAATTGAATTATGTGCTTTTGTCGTTATAACTTTTTTTTTTCGTTTAGTTTTTGCCCTAAAAAGAAAAAAAAAGAAAAATCCAATTAATTGCCAAGGTAAAATTTCTCATTTTCATTTACATATTTATTTTAGTTTGAGTATTTTTTTTATTTCATATTTATATTTTATGTTAGCTTAATTTTTTCAAGTCATAATTTTAGTTAAAAATAGTAACATTACTGCATACTGCCACTATTTTTTAAAGTAACTATTAAAAAAATACAAAGTAACTAACTTTATCCACAATAATTCATTACATTTATATAGCGCTTTTCCAGGCACTGAAAGCGCTTTACAGTCCTCAATTAATGTTTACTATAAGTATGCTATAAGACCCCATTATGTTCGCCACATGACCTCATTTAATTTCATATGAGTGATTATTGTGCATCTTGAATTGAACTTTGTGTAAAACTGCCTTAACAGTGTAATGAAATGAAATAATGAATGAATAAAGAGCTGAATATATACAGTATTAACAGCGTACAGGTTTGGTTTGACATGAGGGTGAGTAAATTTGTGGGTGAACTATTCCTTAAAGTTTTGGTTTAGGTCTAAAAATTATAATTAACGCCACCACACGTTGACACCTAATTTTTTTAAATTCAGAGAATTATTAAGAATTGAATACAAGTTATTCAGCTAATGCGTAAAGTGGCTCATTGTTTCAAAGGTGCAATAAAATAAAATAAAAAATTCAGTTGATTTCAAACTGATGTTTTAAAGGGAGATTAACTTGACATTGAGTCAATTTCTTCAATGCACACACTTCCAAACCTTCAGAAGTGTTCATTATCTGCGCTCCATCGGTTTCTCAGAAAAGCTATTCACATTGTGACAGTTCTGCTGCTTATTAGCATATAATAGATTCTTGCTTATTAATATATTTTTTATTAAACACACAATATTTGATAGATTAAAAAGTCAAGAAAGTGAATGTTCAATCAACCGTGTGGCCATAAAAGCAGCCGCTGTGGCCGTTTGAGCTCCAATCAACTTTCAGATTTAGCGATCTTTATGACACGCCTGGCAAATTGAATACCGTGAGCCGCATGTAAAAAATACTCCTCTCGCTTTGTACTCTGAATGTCAAATGTTGCATATGTTTTTGTAAATATTCAATTTTCATTCTCACTGCATCACTATTTTTACACTAGATTTGCTGATATGAGATGTCATATTTCACAAAGGACAGATTGGCCTAATATTGTGAATGATTTGAACCTGATGTGTCACATGACTGACTGGTGTCATCTGTAGTTCAAACTGTCTGCAGTACATGTTTTATGCTTTAATGAGTCATTAGTCTTTTAGCAGGCTGGTTGTAATGGAGCTGATATTAAATAGAAATGCTTGGGAAAATCATTCTGCAATTTTAGAACCCACATGGCAAGTACCTCAGAAACTCGTAACACTGTCTTATTTTCATTATATGTAAAACACCTATTTTTATATTATTTAAAATATTTTATATCTGTTGAACGTACTTGTGTTTTATGTGCATCATGGATGGTGGCATCTGGATCAAAGACTTTTGGTTGAAAACATAATGGAGATTTCATACGTTTGCATTGGTGGATTTGGTGCGACGACAGAAAGACTTTGCGAACATGTTTGGCATCAATACTGAAACTCTTCTTTCCCTCATTTCTGAATGTCCATGCTAAATAAGTGACATTTAAGACTGAAACGGTTAAAAGCCTCTACAGCAGAAATCATGTAACTGAACCGCATTAGATGACAAGAGGGACAAGAGCAGCATCCGGTCTGTGTCATTTACTAATCACCGTAATGTGTTTGACCACATGGTTGGATAAAAAGCCTTTAAACCATCATGTGTTTCTGTCCAATTAAACTGAAGCATCTGTAATGAAAATGAGTCTTTGTTCATTTCACAGCAGGATTTAAAAAATCACTCCAATCCTCAGAGTTCAGAGGATTATGTCCGTTGTTATCCTGCACATGTGACAGAGATTTGATTGAATAGAGAGTATCTTACACGCAGTATTATGTATCTGTAAACCCACATTCAAGGTTGCGAGATTAAGTACACTTTCAATCCACAAATTTATTTTTTTACTTTTGTTGTTTAACTATTGTCATTCAAGCCTTTCTTAGACATTTTGTTAGCCTTTCTTCTTACAAGTTGTTTCTTAGGCAACAAACCTTTTGGAGAAATGCAAAAGCATGCCATTTATTTGTAAAACTGGCTGCCAATTGTTCAAACGTTGTATTTTTTGTTATCAGTGGGTGCTTGCAGTGTTACTTCTGCACATATTTGTATTCACCCTGAGGCCATCCCAGATGTAGATGAGTTTGTTTCTTCATCAGATTTGGAGAAATGTAACATTACATCACTTGCTCACTCTGCAGTGAATGGGTGCCGTCAGAATGAGAGTCCAAACAGCTGATAAAAACATCACCATAAGTGGTGAGAATTTCTTGTGGATTATTGTGATGTTTTCATCAGCTGCTTGGACTCATTCTGACGGCACCCATTCACTGCAGAGGATCCATTGGTGAGAATGTGATGTACAGTAATGTACAGTACACAATTCTCTAAATCTGGAGAAGAAACAAACTTATCTACTGATGTTAGATGGCTTGAGGGTGAGTTTTGAGCAAATTAAATTTTTTGGGTGAACTAAATTTTGGGTGAAATTTTGCTCATGTGATCATACCTTAAGGGTTATTGCTTTAAACAAAACACTAACCTTAAATTCAAGCCCTAGCAGCTGCATAGCATCCTCTCACAACATCCAAGCATTCTGCAGTCAACTTCTGTATGAGCAAACACCAGCAATTTCTCCAGAAGTGGCCAAATCTGGACTTTAAAAGGCTTTCACATCAATGTGTGACGTTACAACCATTCCAGTCACTGATTTAGCACATTTATTTTTTAGTAAACACTTTTTGTTGCCAACACAGGAAATTAGACTTGCAGAAAATCACTTGAGAATTCGCATTGGTATGCCCATTTTCTAGGAAATAACAATAATGAAAAATAGTGACCCACAATCAATAACATTTTGTGAGTTATCCGGTTCACCACCTCAGATTGACTACCGAGCGTACGTGTAATAAATCCTTTATAATCTGGACACTTTTAAAAGTTCTCACTTAGCAGCACCAGTCCAATTACTCTAAATATTAAATCACCCCTGAGCAACAAAAGCCTGCCGTCCAGCAACAGCCAATTCTGCACATTTCGCCAACTGACATTATGCAGAATCTGCACTTCCGTTTCTGAATAATTGGTCAATTTGGCCATTTTCCCCTCACGGTTCGAGAAAGATAAATATGTTGTTGTGGAGGATGAACACAATGGCCCGCCGAGCACCCAGCAGAAACCAGCAGGTGGATGGATTTTACTGTGGGATTGCTTGCAAAGTCCCCATTTACTGGCCTCTCCTCATTTAATATTAAACACAGGAGTTATTAAAGCAACCATCAGTGAGAGCTATTAAAAACAACAGAGCTGGACTGAAAGAAAGAGATGAGAGAAAATAACTCAGGGAATGAGAAGAAGCTGCATAATGTTGTGCGTTTGGGTGAAGACTCACGGTATTGATTTGTCCGTCCGTCTGTCTGGCTGTCCACGAATCGCTTACTCAATCCATAAATTCATTTGTATGTCCTCTTTCAGGTGCTTTTAAGCATAATTGACAGAATATATATCACTGAGTGTCAAAGGCATTGTGGCAAAGTGCCATCCAAATACAATCAGAGGCCTCACTAAAGAGTTTTGGGCACCGGTCCTGCTCAGGAAATGAGAAAGTCCTTGCTCATTTTTGTCATGAAAGAAATGATTCACAGCTGGTGCCATTTGTCAGGAATGATCAAGATTCATTATTCATGCTGTTAGTCTTGCATTGTGCAAACAGCCAATTACATGACACCGTGTCCAGATTTCACAAAGATGCATATATATTGCATATGCAGATATATCTAGTGCACTCAAAATATGTTTGATTTGACCTCCTAAATGTTTTTTTTTTTTTTACCTTATGGAAATAATGAGCATAAAGCAACTTAACCATATATATTTTCACATTTTCATATGTATATATATATATATATATATATATATATATATATATATATATATATATATATTAAAACATGCCCTCCATATATTTCAATACAAGAAAATACATCCACATCACATCAGAAGAAAATATTATATATTTTTTTGTTTATAATGTAAACATACAACTCATTTAAATAAATGCAATATATGTAATAAATAAAGTAATGGATAAAGCCTAAATGTAGGCTACAGAACGCAGCAGATGTGGAGGAGTAAGTATAGTAAAGGTGCAAAACCATTCAGGACTTTATAAGTAATAAGGAAAATCTATACCATTTTTGATAGGGAGCCAGTGCAGTGTAACACATGGTGTACTTGCTACATCATTAGAAGAATGGCATCTACGCTAATATTAGTCTGTTTCTCTCTTATTCTGAGGTCACTGTAACCACCAGATCCAGTACGTATCCAGACCAGATGGTGGATCAGCACCTAGAAAGTCCTCCCCCTGAAAGACAGCGGAGACCAGGACAACTAGAGCCCCAGATACAGATCCCCTGTAAAGACCTTGTCTCAGAGGACCACCAGGACAAGACCACAGGAGTTCCCTTTCTAACCTCTGAACTGACCTTCAAAAGTAAGGAGGGCAATCTGGCCACCAAATATAACATAGTACACTAAACACAGATGAGCTGTCCTGAATATGAGTCGGGAGTTTTCTATTAAGGTTGACACAGATGATTGGCACCCGTGCTTTTTATTATTATAGGTTTGTAGTCTGCTCTCGAGTTTGAGCTTATAGATGGAACATGTCAAGGTAAGAGGTGATGTTCAGAATGATTGTAACAGAACAGACACTGCTTATGAGCCGGTTTCAGGTGTTGGATGGAAGACATAATGACTCTGGACAGAAATGCTTCTTATTTTTCAGACAACTGTCAGACACGGCGCCGAGGCTTTGATACTTAGATAAAGCAGCTTTTAATATGAGTCCTGTATTGGTTTGTGTGAAGTCGAATAAAGCGATGTGAGATTCATGATGTAACATGCAGGACATTCTGTAAATCAAAAGATTAACAAAGAAATTACTTTTTAACCTTGATGTACAGCCTAGAGCAGTGGACCAATGCTATCATTATTAAATATTTAAAAACTAGTTAAAAATCTAGCAGTGAAAAAATTAACTGCACTAAAAAAATAAATAAAAAAGGCCTATGTGATTTGATTTAAATATTTTGTATAAATGCTCTAGAATAAAATAAAATAAAAATATAGAACTAAAAAAAAACCTCTAATAATTACAGGAAAACCTAGTTTAGTTTTTGTTTTTGCCTATTTATTTTTCTGTTTTGGTGGGGGATAGGGCAGGAAAAGGTTGCAATTGTGGCCGTGTCATATAATAAGCCACATGATCACTTGCCGTTTGTTTGCTCTAGTTTCCACCTCTTCCCTCTCTACACCAATGAAACTTAAACAGTTTTCATTGTTTGCAGCTGCATTGGTAATGAGTATGAAATTTTAGGATTTGTTCACATTTGTAGTTCAGTCCTTTTGGTCCAAACCAAAATTAAAACACTAGGCCTATATTTATTTCTGGTTCGCTTAGTATTTACGCTGTTGTTATTTTTTATTTTATTTTATTTTTTAAACCAAATTTAATTTCACATCTTTTTTTGACATATTTAGCAATGGGGCATACTGAATAGGCCTATCCAAAACATTGCTCTGTTCTGGACTAAATGCATTCGTTGTCTGTGTGTGGTATTTTCAGCTGAGAACTCATAAAGAGTTTATAAAACACACAAACGAAGATCTGCTGCAAGGAAACCGTGATTCGAGACCTGTACTGAACTTTAACGGACCACACCCCTCCTATGACAGGAAGTACCAGGTATGCTTCATCATCATATCCTGTTTTTGTTTTGTTTTTTAGATCTTTGGTCTTTTGTGCGTTTTGCGGTCATATTTCTGTCAAGCAGCAGAGTTCATTTGGAAGCTAAAAAAGTGGGTTTCGGTCCTCTTGTTTGGTGCACAGCAAGGTTCAAATGGCAGCGTGAATCACAAATCACTTGACTGAGATTGGGACTTTGGAGTGGGTTCACAAACCTTTTGATTCTATGCACGGATCACAAATACTTTTTTTGTACAACTGTACAAAACATCTAAGGCAGTGATAAGGCATTTATAACTAATTTATAATAATTAAGATAATAATAACCATGTTTAAACTATGGTTAGTGTAGCAAACCGGTTGATTTCTGGTTATTGTGTTTTTACTATAGTAACCATTTTTCCTTCACCTAATGAGAACACATAGGATATAGAATATAGATAATATTTTCCCTAATAAAAGGAATAACAGAACTTTGGGCAGTTTCCATATGCATGACTAGATAAATTTTGAATAAAGAAAGGACAAGGCTGAAGTACCTCAAGGCTCTGTACTAGGTTATAGGTACATTTTTATTCATGTATAGGAAATTTAGTTTATTGAATTCAAAATGTTCCTAAATTAGAAGTTAAGGAAACATGCATTAATTAAGTTCATTTCCTTTATTCTCTTTCGAGTAGTCAATACAAAGATAACATCTTTATAATTTTCAAGGGTGTAGAATTTAGTAGGGAAGCTGGCGACATGTCCCTATATCCATCAAATATAGTTTCTATCTTTTCTCAGTACTTTTTTATCACTATTACTAAGTGACCTGCAACTAATTTTATCTTACTTTTGTTTCATTTACTTATGCATGACTTATTCAGGACAATAAAATGATGAAACACCATTTTAGGAGCAAATGATTCTTCCAAATCCAAATTCTTCCAATGCATTTGTTTCTCTTGGTCTTGCTCCCGTAATAATCACCCACTCTGTCAAGTTCAAAGGTTAAAGGCAAGCTGTTATTTAGACAGTTCGCAGATTTACACTTAATATATTCATGTAACCCATCTAAATTCATCCACTGTCGTTCCAGAGTCATCTAGAACATCAAGACCGATCTGCGAGTCTTCAGGGGATGTACTTGTTTGGCATTTAATTATCTTCCTCTGATTTTCAAATTAGTTTTCTTTTTCATAGCAAAACTAATAATAATAGACAGTGCTGGATCATGAAAGATTAGATTTGCTTGTCTGGAGACAGCCAAGAGACAGCCTGTTCTATATTCAAATCATATGAGATTCCCACCCACTGCTTTAAAAACACTAAGAAATAAAAAACACTTGTAAGGCAATTAAAGAGAGAATATATGCTCAGGTTTTCAGGGAATTATTTCTCCATGGCTGGCTTCTTCACTATAAATAATTTTTGATACAGATATTCCAGTTTTAATAACAGCTAAAAGCCATCTGCAAATGAAATGTTTTAATATTTTGGCTTTCCAGTTCATTATAGTTGTAATTTTAGCCGCAGGCTTTTTTTATTATTAATTTTGTAATAAATAAATGATTTATTAATTCATTAAAGTAAGATACTATTTATTTTTTTAAACATATTTTTTTATTAACCAGCATCATTTGCAAAACATACTGTAGTATTTTGATTTATACATTAAAAAAAGAGTGGCATGACTTGAGTTTTACAGCATGACAAGTGGAATAAAGAGAAGAAAAAAATACCCAATTTCAGACGTGAAAAAGTGGAAACTTATAGAAATGTTCTTATTTTTGTATTCATATTTTGAATTAATTTATATTTTCATATTTTCTGCTTTAATTTCTTCTTTTTTTTCCATTTATTTCAAGTAAAGAAATTTAGGTCTAGTTTCAGTTAAGTATAATTACCTTGATTCATTTATTTATTGATTGAACATTAGTGTATTGTCATAATATTGTCATAAAAGCCTCAGACGGACCGTACATCTGTGATCAAGCATTGCTGAGACTTACGTATGTTCTTGCAAAGAGCTTAACCTTTTCAGAATGTATTATTGCTACAAAATATTTGATGTGCTTCAATTATTGGCTGATACTCCCATCTAGTACATTTATAAGTATTTCATTAATCTGTGAGAGTAAATCCTTGAACAATTTTCTTGGAGATTTGTCCAGTTTCCAGGGAAACCTTTCAAAGGTTGATCAAACCTTTGAGGTACAAGGTCAACGGAATCAGCAAAGTCATTGACTTGTGTTGTACACAGAAAACCAAGCAAGGAATCAGTCACCCCTGAGGTTTCCCTCCATGAGCAAACATGCTTTGACTGCTCGCTTTATGATAAATGACTCCTGCCTCTCATACGATAATCAAAAGCGATATATGGCAGACCATAAGCTGGCCTTGCAATTGCCTGAGGACAAAGGCATAGTATGTAACACCGTGACATAGGACAGACTCAACGGTTTGCCGTTTATGACACCACAGGCATCCAGCTCTAATTTATTCAACATTCAGGTAACAGCAGCACTCTCTCTGAATTAATACCTAAAATACCGAACTCAAGGGGAAACCTCTAGATAGAGATTTACAAATGGTTTTAGCTAAGATCTTAGCTTTTACTCTTACTGCATATCTATCTATAGATAGATAGATAGATAGACAGACAGACAGACAGATAGATAGCAGACAGATAGATAGCAGACAGACAGACAGACAGATAGACAGACAGATAGACAGACAGATAGATAGATAGATAGATAGATAGATAGATAGATAGATAGATAGATAGATAGATAGATAGATAGACAGACAGACAGACAGACAGACAGACAGACAGACAGAAAGACAGACAGACAGACAGATAGATAGCAGACAGACAGACAGACAGACAGACAGATAGACAGATAGATAGATAGATAGATAGATAGATAGATAGATAGATAGATAGATAGATAGATAGACACAGACAGATAGACAGATAGATAGCAGACAGACAGACAGACAGACAGATAGACAGATAGATATATAGATAGATAGATAGATAGATAGATAGATAGATAGATAGATAGATAGATAGATAGATAGATAGATAGATAGACACAGACAGATAGATAGCAGACAGACAGACAGACAGACAGACAGACAGACAGACAGACAGACAGATAGATAGATAGATAGATAGATAGATAGCAGACAGACAGACAGACAGATAGAAAGATAGATAGATAAATAGATAGATAGATAGATGGACACAGACAGATAGACAGATAGATAGCAGACGGACAGACAGACAGACAGATAGACAGATAGATAGATAGATAGATAGATAGATAGATAGATAGATAGATAGATAGACAGATAGATAGATCCTGCAGTTAATAGGGACATTACTGCAAATGTGCATTCATCAAAAACCCTTCGTCATCAAGTAAATTTCTTCCCATTTTTCCAAGTCCCATTTTTTGTGCTGTTTTCTGCCTTTCGATGGCTTCCTGACTCTACAAAAGCTGCTGAGAACAAGGAATCGTGGTCTGTGTGGACGAAGCGCCATCCATCAAATGACCTCCTCCGAGACACGCAAACTACTGCGAGGAGCCGCGGAAAAGTGCTGCTGGGGTGGATTCTCATCTTTGTCTGTCATAATCTTTGCATTTGGGAGAGATGCATCGGTGATGTGAGATCTAGAAGCGAGAAGCTCATGTTTCCATCTGTCCATCATCATTTCCAAATCTCCATGGAGCAGCAGTGTGAATCGTCTCTGAGAGATCAGGCTTTTCTGTTGCACGGCATGGTTTATTGCATGTTCTGTCAGATCAGGGGTTTCTCAGTTAACTAATTCTGATGCAGATGAGCAAAGGGGTATAGTCGAGGGAGTTCATTGGTTTATTAGTGGTAGAACAAAGCAGATGGCATCTTTTACACATCCTCTTCTTAAAGAGCTATATCAGGGTAAATCTATCTTTTTTTTCTTGATGCTTTTACATGAGAGTTCATTTTATTGTGAAAAGACTCTACCTTTAGAGCTCAAAACACCCCATTCAGTTTAAAAAGACAATAAAAAAACATTAGCTGTTACATCGTTACACCATTAGGTGGCCACAAATTGCTAATTTATCATTCATTCAACTGGTTCGTTCGAAATACTGCTTCGTTCAGGAAAGACGCGACTGGCTTTATAGCCTTGTCCAAATACCCACACTTGCAGTCTTTCCACTTGATCACTTGACTACTTACATGACGTATTTCCTGTATTTGGCCCAAGTGTTTAAGTGAGCATGAAGACCACAAGTGTGTGTACAACTTTTCATTTCATGGTGGAACACACTTATCGCTGTAAAAACGGAATTGTTTATAGAGTTATAGATTTATTTTCAGTACTTTGCATTTTAAAATTAACTTTTAAATATATGTTCAGTAGTCCCTATAACAGATCACATAATTCAATTTCTGGTGCTTATAATTAATTAATAAAAAGCAGTTGCAAATGATGTACGAAATATATACACTCACCTTAAGGATTATTAGGAACACCTGTTCAATTTCTCATTAATGCAATTATCTAATCAACCAATCACATGGCAGTTGCTTCAGTGCATTTAGGAGTGTGGTCCTGGTCAAGACAATCTCCTGATCTCCAAACTGAATGTCAGAATGGGAAAGAAAGGTGATTTAAGCAATTTTGAGCGTGGCATGATTGTTGATGCCAGACGGGCCGCTCTGAGTATTTGACAATCTGCTCAGTTACTGGGATTTTCACGCACAACCATTTCTAGGGTTTACAAAGAATGGTTTGTAAAGCGAAAAACATCCAGTTTGTGACAGTCCTGTGGGCGAAAATGCCTTGTTGAATGGGCCGACTGATTCAAGCTGATAGAAGAGCAGCTTTGACTGAAATAACGACTCGTTACAACCAAGGTATGCAGCAAAGCATTTGTGAAGCCACAACATGCACAACCTTGAGGCGGATGGGCTACAACAGCAGAAGACCCCACCGGGTACCACTCATCTCCACTATAAATAGGAAATAGAGGCTACAATTTGCACGAGCTCACCAAAATTGGACAGTTGAAGACTGGAAAAATGTTGCCTGGTCTGATGAGTCTGCATTTCTGTTAAGACATTCAGATGGTAGAGTCAGAATTTGGCGTAAACAGAATGAGAACATGGATCCATCATGCCTTGTTACCACTGTGCAGGCTGCTGGTGGTGGTGTAATGGTGTGGGGGATGTTTTCTTGGCACACTTTAGGCCCCTCAGTGCCAATTGGGCATCATTTAAATGCCACGGCCTACCTGAGCATTGTTTCTGACCATGTCCATCCCTTTAAGACCACCATGTACCCATCCTCTGACGGCTACTTCCAGCAGGATAATGCACCATGTCACAAAGCTTGAATCATTTCAAATTGGTTTCTTGAACATGACAATGAGTTCACTGTACTAAAATGGCCCCCACAGTCACCAGATCTCAACCCAATAGAGCATCTTTGGGATGTGGTGGAACGGGAGTGTCGTGCCCTGGATGTGCATCCCACAAATCTCCATCAACTGCAAGACTCTATCCTATCAATGTGGGCCAACATTTCTAAAGAATGCTTTCATCATCTTGTTGAATCATATCACGTAGAATTAAGGCAGTTTTGAAGGCGAAAGGGAGTCAAACACAGTCAGGGGCGGATCTAGAAAAATATTGATGGGGTGGCGAGAAGGGGGCAGGAATTTTTGAGGGGTGGCAACATATGGCAGAGGTATATATACTGAATTTAGTCACAGTTATCACAGTTTGATGATAAATAGTAAATGTGCACACTACAAAAGGACACAGGCTGCCATTTACAAACTTAATCTCATGCAATCAATGTCTTGCATTTGAAACAGTTCATATAAGGAATAAGTGACCGTACCCCATGAGCACCACCACACTCACTAATATATACAGTATGCATCGACTTGTAATTAAGAGCTTTATAAAAAGTTCAGTGTTATCAATATGTCAATTTATTATAAGAAACACAAGATTTTAACAGCCAATGACATTTCCAGCTGGTGAGACTAAACTGATTTTCTACTGTTTAGTGTTAATCATCATCTAACTCAACCAGTCAAGAGCTACATTTAGCCTTAGATGTTATATGAATATGGTCCCTGAAGCATAGGTTTTATTAGCTGACAATAATAATAAATAAATAAGCATTAGGCACAAATACAAATGTACTTTTAAATATTGTTTTTGAAAAATATGGTGTTATTGTTTTGGCAAGCTTAAATTAAAACTTCTTTGAAAACTTGTGTGATATTCCTTTAAAATAATGTTTTAGTATATCGTTTTTTAAGTATATTTTACTAAGCAATTTCTTACATAATTTCTTTGAGTTAGAACAAACTTTTATTTTGGTGGGTTTTGACCTTAGTTTCTGTGTTTTTTAATTAACTATTATTATTAGCTATTAAGCCTACTTGACGTATAGCATATTCTAATGTGCAATAGTTACTATATTTCTGTTTGAATTTCTTCAAGCTATACCAAATTTTTTTTTTGACAGGTTGTCGTAAAGACATTGCTGTTTCTGTCAGTCTGTGTATACGATACGAATGAATGACGATAGTTTTATCAAATTAAATGGTGAAATCCTCTCATAGTGCTCTCATAGAGCTCAATCACATGGCATTTGTAATAACATGTACATAAATTGTTTATTTTGTATTTGCCTACATTATGTATTGTAACAGTGTTATTATTAACCAATCATTATTGCCTCATTTTTTTTTTATATAATGCATTTTAAGTCATTTTAAAGGCTATTGATGGCTTAGGTCTGTTTTTATAGCAACAACAACAACAACAACAACAAAAAAATATTACAGTATATTAATACTTTGTAAATTATTATTTGAAGTAACAAAACCATGGTTAATATGCAGTTACCATGGCTTCAAGAACGATTATTTGTGGTGTTATTGTTAAAACCATGGGTAATTTTCGTAAGGGAACCTGAAAAAAAAAAAAAAAAACTTTCACAGGAATGTGCCTGAAAGTGATAAACGGGCCTAATTTTTACCTAAATGATTTATACTTTATTTTAATATATATTAAAAATGTATACGGTGTGCATTGTAGCTGACACCTAAATGAACACATTACTATTGTTTTATGACTGAAAGTCTTTCTCCTCAAATGCTCTTGAGCTTCAAATTTGCGTTTGAGCCCATGTGAAAGAGTAGCATAATGTACATATGATTTACAGATGATTTTAATAAATATCAAACATTTAATTCAATTGTACATTATAGCTAACACCTACATGAACAATTACAGTTGTTTTTAGGACTATAAGTCATTCTCCTCAAATGCTACTGACGTTATATACCAATATCGCATGTAACTTTAGAGAGGGTCCCTAAATTTGAGACTTGTCCAAAGTCCAACTTCAAGCCAACTTTATGTCTTTTTTTTTTTTTTTTTACTTTCTTTAGTTTTCTTTTCTCTTTGCTGGATAGCTGATGTACTCTACCCGGGCATAGATGTTCATCCATCAATTATGAACATTCCCAGCCGGCACATGACCGACCTTCAACGTTGAAATATGGTTGAAATAAGGTCAGTTGGGGTTTCAACGTTGAAACAACGTTGATTCAACGTTTAAAGCTGAATGGTTGAAAAACATCCAGCACATGACCAACTTTCAATGTTGAAATATCGTTGAAATAAGGTCAGTTGTGGTTTCAACGTTGAAACAACGTTGATTCAACGTTTAAAGATGAACGGTTGAAAAACTTCCAGCACATGACCAACTTTCAATGTTGAAATATGGTTGAAATAAGGTCAGTTGTGGTTTCAACGTTGAAACAACGTTGATTCAACGTTTAAAGATGAACGGTTGAAAAACTTCCAGCACATGACCAACTTTCAACATTGAAATATGGTTGAAATAAGGTCAGTTGTTTTAATGAAACAACGTTAAAAATGTTTAATGCTAAATGGTAGAAAAAGGTTAACAAGCTTTTAAATTATTTATATTAAATTATTTAAATTAATTAATTTATTATTTTAATAGCATTTTAAAATATTTTAGTCATGATACCTATTCTAAAATCTAAAGGTATATGTTAAATATTATCATCATTAACAACAATAAAACTATATACATTTCGCTGCTTTATCAAACTGAAACAACTCCCATTGGTAGTTTTATTTTATTGCTTCTGTCATGATTGGTTAATCTGGCTGTCATTCAGGAAACTGGACAATGAATCGGTTCGCGCCTTTCTACATTTAAAAATATGACCGTTATTGTCGTCTTTCTGTGAGTGAGGCGGATAACTGTGAGCTGCTGCTCGTTATAACTGACTGCTCGGTCGGTCCCGAATTATTTCATATTTGCCTGTACATTTTTTTATTTATTTTGAGCGAATTTGAGTCGTGACATGTCAATGGAGAACAAAAACTGTGAACACAAGAAGGGTCAGGTGTTCTGCGAGGTCCTGAAAACATACTGGCAAAATGAGGTAAGAAAATCGCTAACGTTATCTTTATTATCTTTTGAAAATAGTAAAGTATTACCAGAGTTTACAAATGGGTAGCTTAAATGACATGTAACCTGCAGATAAATAAATACCCGTGTGTCTATTTTTGCATTGCTTTATCACAGATGATCAAGTTAGATGCTCACCCAATGTGTTGCTTATGTGTTAATGTCTGTCTTTTAGAGATTTTCCCATATTTTCCTGATATGAATCCCATGCATTAGGTGTGTTATATATGTTTGTATTCTTATAATAGTTTCAAAGTGTTTTCTGAAACATATAAGTGCAAATGTCGGTATTTAAATAATATAATTTTAATGAATTAATAATAAAAGGATTGTTAAAGCCATGGTTCTCAAAGTGTCAGGCCCCCTCTAGTTGTTATGCAGGTGAAACACTAAATTAAACTAATTAATGTTAATACATTTTAACTTAATCTTTGAGTAAGTTTTTTTTTTTTTTTGCACTTTTAAGTATGTTACAGTTAATGTACAGTACAGTTTTGTAACTTTTGTTACATAATTACATTTAAAATTACATTTTAATTTAAATTTTTTTTTTTCATTTACCTGTGTATAAGCACAGTTGTAGTGTTAATGTTCAAACTGTATTTACCATGGTAAAGTGTCTGACAACAATAAATATTCTTATTAGAATAAAACTGCCTCATTTTTTAACTGTAGACCTGTAGCTGAATAGTTTGGCCTACTACGCTGCTGAAATGTAATGTTGGTCATTATGGTGGAACTTAATATTTAATAACAAATATTTTCTGAAGTGGTACTTGGTATAAAAAGTTTGAGAACCAGTGGTTTAAAGAAATGGTATAATATGAAATCCTGCTTTTTAAGAACTTTTCAGTAAACTCTTTCTTCTTTCCCCTTGTAGAGTCATCGAGGATCCAGCTTGTTCTTGAAACATTGGTAAGAAATTGTTCTTCTGCTACATTGCACTGTCACTTCTGCTAGAGATGCTTTGACCTTTTGTGATAGGTTTTGATTGTACTTAGTTTAATAAAAATTTACTGAATTAGATTTTACTTATTTTACTACACTGTATTGCTAGTGTTCTGATTAAAACAGTGTAACTGGGGGCTCTGAAAACACTGCTTGTGAATAATTTGTTAATATTGTACATTTTCATCTGAATACATTAAATAATTTTTTAATGAATAGTGTTGTCCACTTTGTTTCCAACATCACTGTTACTGAACTGTAAAGTGAAAATATTGTGTAATTTATTTTGCATTCAGTTTTCAGTTAAATATATTTCACAATATCAAAGTTATTGTGAAACATTGTGAACATACCTAAACTCACTGGTTAAATCTTATGTTCCCTCCAGAAGTTTGCGCTCTGCAAGTGAACGACGCCTTGTGGTGCCATCCCAAAGAAGTTCAAAATCACTCTCCAGAACCTTTTCCTGGACTGTGTCCAGCTGGTGGAATCACCTCCCAATCTCAATCCGAACTGAGTCTTGACTCATTTTCAAGAAACATTTTAAGACTTATCTTTTTCACCAGAACTTAACCAACTAATGCTAGCACTTTTCCTTCTTTTCTTGTCTTTCATATTAAAAAAAAATATAAAAAAAAACCTGGCTATGTGTTCTGTACTAGACTAACTGAGACTTGTCATGGCACTTGTATACTGTTGTTGTTCGCTTGTACACCTGACTGCTTCTGTTGTTCTTATTTGTAAGTCGCTTTGGATAAAATCGTCTGTTAAATGATTAAATGTAAATGTTTCTACAGGACGGTACAGAAAGTGCACAAGTGGGAGAGAGTGGAGGGGATGGCATCAGAAAGGACCTAGCGCTGGGACACTTTCAAGGATCACCCGAACCACACTATATACACGAGGCTGCTGGTTCTAACATTTTAGAGTGCCCTGCGGTAGAAATCTCATTCTGCATTCCACACGGTAAAGAAGACACATTTCCCGTTAGAAATCAACTGGTTGAAGGTTCCCTGCTCGTACTGTTCAACACATTTTCACTGCACAAATGTACACAACTCTTGTAATGAGACACATTACTAAAACATGTTTTTGACAGAAACTGTAGTTTTCCACCCAAATAAAAGATCCACTGGTTTCAGTCATAAAGGTACAAGGGTTTGTCTTGTAAGTGCTGCAAAAAATATGCATTTATGGGCCAATTTTTTTTTACAAAAACCTTTAAATATTATTGTATTTGGATTGTTCTACTCCATGTTTTTAGCATTACCTCCATGCATAGGCTACTCTGCATAATAAAGTGGTATGTTTCCAAAATTAAACTGCTGTTTGACAATTTTGAGCATGTGGTAGTTTATTGAAGTTGTTTGTAAAGCCATTGCTGCCAGTCAGATTTTTAGCCTTGCATGTACCGTGTTGATCTAAATGCCCACTAGGATCTAGGTGTATTTATACACGGTGCAAGGTACGACGGGGAAACAACGTTGATTAACTTTTCAAAAAAGTTAAGTCGCGATTTCAGGGTGAATCCACGTCGTGATTTCAACGTTGATCCAATTTGCAAAATCGAAAGGTAATTCAACGTTGATTCAACGTCGGGATTTCAACGGTGAATCAGCGTCGTGATTTCAACCGTACACCAACGTCACGATTTCAACGGTGAATCAACGTCGTGATTTCAACGTTGATTCAATTTGCAAAATCGAAAGGTTATTCAACGTTGATTCAACCATGGTACCTGACGTTGTTTCAACGTTGAATCAACGTTGAAATGCCGGCTGGGTTCAGCAGCAAACATGAGGTGCGAGTGGTCGCGAGCGCGGATGGGAGAATGGAGGAAGTTTTTTTTTTTTTTTTTGAGCAACTGGGATGGTGCCCCCTCTGGGAGTTTGTGCCCTAGGCAGATTGCGTACTCTGTGTGTATGGAGCGACGGTACTGAACACCTTTAATATTGCAGACACTAGTCCATATCGAGATTTGATTAAATGCTCTACTTTTGATTTATTCATTCAAAAATGGCCGAATTCCGTGATGTTCTGCTTTATACAGCAAGTTCCATTTCCGCGATTCAATCCCTTTCGCTTTTCAAACACAAACGGGGGTGAATTTATGAATGAAAGTGTGGCAGTTCTGCTGCGTGGCGGCTGCTTCGGCCTAATGATAAAGGACACCGTCAACAGTATTGACGCAAAAATAGACTATGTTTGACAGGTGCAATATTTGAAAATCGAAAATTATGAATTTATTTTTTAAATTACATTTACATTTGTAGCGGGTTCGCGGATCATTTGAGTCAGTTCGGGAGCGGGATCGCGAATCATTTGAGTCAGTTCAGGAGTTCGGAGCGGGATCGTGAATCATTTGAGTCAGTTTGGTGATAGCGAATCATTTGAATCAGTTCGGGAGTTCGTAGCGGGATCGCGAATCATTTGAGTCCGTTATGGGGATCGCAAATCATTTGAGTCAGTTTGGGAGTTCGGAGCGGGATCGCGAATCATTTGAGTCAGTTCGGGAGTTCGGAGCTGGTTCGCGAATCATTTGAGTCAGTTTGGGGATCGCAAATCATTTGAATCAGTTCGGGAGTTCGGAGCGGCTTCGCGGATCATTTGAATCAATTCGAGAGTTCGGAGCGGGTTCGCGAATCATTTGAGTCAGTTGAGGAGTTCGGAGCGGGATCATTTGAATCGGTTCGGGAGTTCGTAGCGGGTTCGCGAATCATTTGAGTCAGTTGAGGAGTTCGGAGCGGGATCATTTGAATCGGTTCGGGAGTTCAAAGCGGGTTCGCGAATCATTTGAGTCAGTTTGGGGATCGCAAATCATTTGAATCAGTTCGGGAGTTCGGAGCGGGATCACGAATCACGAAAGATTCGCGCTCATAAATTTTCAAATTGGTCATAACCTTTTTGCTGCCAACTGGGGTGGCAGCAGGGGTGGCAAGGCTTTCTTTTAGGGTGGCATTTGCCAATAATTATTATTAATATTTAACTTACATTGGAAAGGTTTCTGTGCCCTCTCACAATTTTGGTAAAAAGTCTCATGATTTATTTCCACAACATGTTGCATGATGGGTACTTCCTGTCGTGTGCACGTGCTTTCAAGTGGCCAAGACCGCAAATGTGGGTATTTGGACAAGGCTTATGAGTGAGTTACTGAATCACTGAACCGATTTGTTCAAAACAATTTATGGTGTTACTTGGAGAGGTTCAGCTGTTAATTTCCCTTTGCTTGAAAATTTTTGAGACAGCAATAGGCCACAGCATATAATTGTGTTTTGTAATTTAAACATTTAAGTTTCTATTTCACAGCTTAATCTTTTATTTTGAAGTCTTATCTCCTATTTAACAATGTCCCAGATTTCAGTCAGATCTTTGCAGTTTGAGGGGGAACATTTCAGCACAGACTGTTTTGTGAACCTGTTAATATGTTATTTAATTCTGGCTCTGAAAATTGTCTGTTATAATTATAGCCTACTGTTTTTTATTTATTTATTTATTTTTTATTCTTACACCCTCATACTCTTGTTTGACTTACATTTCCTTGTCTAACATTTGACTTTTGTCGATCTAATGAAAACATTGTCTCTGACAATACTTCATAACTAAGCAAAAACAGTAGCAGGAGAACATGGTTATCCAGCAGAAATGTAAGGAAATGGCAATATGTCATATTTCATAGAACTATATGTCTACGTGAAGAAAAGTAGGCCTATAAGGAAAATTGTGAGCTCTTGCATTCTATATAACTTTGAAATTAAAAAGCTTATGCATATTTGTTTGTTTATTCTCTACTGATTTTATTCATGTAAATTAAACCTTGTAAAAAAAATGAATGTATATAGTTATTTATTTATAAAAATAAATAAAAGCACAACCCAAAGTAAGCACAGAGCTCTAGGTTCATTATTCCAGTGAACTTACAATATAATACCTACTAAATCTCCTGACAGGAGATCCCAGGATGCAGTGCTTCACCAAATGCATCCATGGACACGTGAGTCATCTGTGAAGGGAAAATGAAGCTATTCCTACCTCATATTCCATCACAATAGAAATCATGATGCACATGGCTTCTCAGCCACAATGTCACATGAATGCAGACTATCACAGAAAACAGTCCGAAATAGATCCTAAAATCTGCCAAGTAGGACATGTTACTGAATCATCATCCTCTGTTAGTTCTGGAACAATATATTATATTATATTATATTATATTATATTATATTATATTATATTATATTATATTATATTATATTATATTATATTACTGGATCAGCATTCTTTATTAATTGTGGAACAACATTGCTATCAAATAATCATATAAAATGATGGATAGATAAATAAGTAAATAGATCAAGTTTTTTTGCATAATAATAATAACATAATAATAATATATTTTATAATTACAGATAAAACACATCAACATCCTTATAATTCTGGAAAATGACTATGAAAATAACATTAATAAAAAAATATCTGGCACATTTTAAGTATTTTTATGTATTATTACTGTGTACTGACCTTGATTAAATAAACAAATACATGAAATAAATGTAAATAACAAAAATAATGATTACTAATATATGTATGTAGATCAGCATCCTTTTAGTTCTGGAACATTGACATCGAAAAAATAAAATAAAAAATAAAAAAATAGGATGAATGATTACATGAATAAATAAACACACAGACAAGAAATTAAAATTTATAATTAAAATGGTAAAGAATTAGAAAGTATGATTTTTCATTTACGTAATATTGTAAATCTCTTCCCCCAGTTTCAACTGAGCAAAATATGAATGAAGATCCTAAAGCTCCATTTGTGGAAATGTCATAAAAAGCAGAGAGTGAATTTGTTTGAGGAGAATAAAAGAAGATAAAAACAGAAGAAGAGGCCAAAAGTGAAGGATGAACGCATTATCTCTCCTGTCAAATTCAGAATGTGATCCATCTTTGGGGAAAAGAGTAGTTTTTTTGTCAGGTGGAAACTTTCTATTTTGATCCTGAAGGGAGTGACTTATGCCCCTTTCACCGAGACAAATGTCCATAACTTTTTTTTTTTTATCTTTTGGGATGTTTGAGGGGAAGGGGAGAATGTAAATGAGTTAATTCAAGCATGTAGAAACAGAAGACGAGTAAACGAATAGCAGGTGCTTGTGTGGACTCAGAACTATAGAGTCTTAATCACCACATGGAAATGAAACTTCATCCAATCAACAGCACTTGCTTTCTCACGTCTGCTAACAATCAAGAGGATGTAAAGTGTGCATCACATAGAGCTGGGTTATTATTTAGTTAACTAAAACCTTTTAACTAAGTTAAAAATATCCATCCGTTATGTTTTTTTTTAATTAATTATTTAATTCGGCAAGGATGCATTCAATTTATCAGAAGGGACAGTGAAGAGCATCTCAATTGAATGTTTTTGAACTTTTCTATTTATCAAGTAATCCTTAAACTGTATCACCATTTTCACAAAAATATTCAGACTTTTAGCACTGATAATAATCCAAAATATTACTAGAGCAGATTTCTGAAGGATCATGTGACACTGAAGACTGGAGTAATGATGTTGAAAATTGCTGTGCATCACAAAAATAAATGACATATTAAAATGTATTCAAACAGAAAGTAGTTGAAATTGTAATAATATTTCACAATACTGATTTTACTCTATTTTTGATAAATATATGCAGAACAAGGTTATTTTAAAACTGCAGTGTACTTTACGCTGAACAGTAAACTAAAGTAAAGTCTTGATCTGTTGCCCCTGAGTTATCAGTTTGAAACGG
The DNA here is from genome assembly GCF_003368295.1 of Carassius auratus. Classification (NCBI taxonomy): domain Eukaryota; kingdom Metazoa; phylum Chordata; class Actinopteri; order Cypriniformes; family Cyprinidae; genus Carassius; species Carassius auratus. Next base: position 91,678 of record NW_020524685.1, read on the forward strand.
GACAGATTTACACCCAGACAGTAAACATCACCCTTATCTTTATAAGTCTAAATGTGAAAGTTTGTGTCCACACTGAATGTGTGACCTCAAAATAGAACAATAGATAAGTTTAGATGCATACAAGCAAATACATGTCAATGTTGCTAAAAATGTCTATTATATATAAACTACTTCTGCAGCATGTGTCACAATAAGACAAACAAACTAACTAGCACTGCTAGTCAGCATATAAAGTCTTTTAAATCAAGTTAAATCATCGATTTATACAGATGAATTGGGTATTTTTTTTATGTTAACATAAGTATGTACTGCATAATAGTGAAAAACATGAATGCTGTTTCACTTATACGAAATATAACTTGTAACATTAAGTGAAGTGTTGTAGTTGTGTGTGTTTGAAGGAATAAAAAGGGACATGGTCAGTACAAAGTGACATGAGATTCTCCACATTATTCATGTGAGGTAAAGCCATCGACATGATTTCCATGCAAACACATATCACACTAACTCATAAACAGGTGCTCACAGCCAGATCAGACACGGGACAACTGCACATTTTACTGATGAATACAGTAAAACTATCCTTGAGTAATGTTATCAAATTACGATATCTGTCACAATGATTATGTAGTGATGAAAATTAGCATGTCATTAAATGATCCATGAAATTATAGGGAGAACAGCATGTGGGGAAACCGAGCAGTCTCTCAGTGCAGAAAAAATGCAAAAGTAGAGCAACTAGTGTAAGCTTGAGCTGCCCTTCATCAGCATACGCAGATGCTTAACCAAGCTAGAAATCAAGATCTCGCACAAGCTCATTTTGTGCTTATTTGCTTCTAGGAGAGTTTTTATAGCAGCGCAATGTACACACTTACAGTGAGGAGCACAATGCAAACTAGCTGTAGCAACACTAGAACAAAGCTATGGAGTAAAAATGGGGATGAGGATAAAACTAAATAAAGAATTGTGAGAAAGAGACAGAATTGTGCGATATAAATATAGAATTGTTAGGGGAAAAATACAGTTCTGAGATATGAATGTAGCATTGTGAAAAAATGGCATTTAGAATTGTGTGAAGATTCTGAGATATACATTTAGAACTGAGGAAAAAAATATCATTAGATGTACAGTGTACAATTGTGAGGAAAAATGACATGAATCTGAGATACACATTTAGGACTGAAAAATAAATTCATTGCATGATGCCAGTGTAAAATTGTGAGGAAAAAAGACAAACAGTTTGAAATGAGAAATGTGAAAGAGAATTCTGTGATAAAACTGTAGAATTGTAAGAAAAGGACAATTCTGATACATACATTTAGAACTTTGAGAACTAGAATTCTGAGATATAAATTCAGAACTGTGAGAAAGAGTCGGAAATCTGAGATATAAATATAGAACTGTGGAAAATAATAATAACTGTGAGATGTAAGTGTAAAATGATAGGAAAAAAAGACAGAGTTATTATTATTTTTAGTATTGAGTCAAATATAAATATAATGGCTAGAAACTGAGTGTGGTTAGAAACCCGAATGTCATATTTCCCACAAAAATGTTATAGAAATCTCTTTTTTTTTTTCTCAGTGTGATGATGCAGTAAATTGAGCTGTGATGTAGAGCACTCCAGCGATCACATTCTGATTTTATTGCCTTTTCCTCTATTCAAATGATCAGCATCTCGCTCGAGTGATTCCTGCTGGGACAATCTCTAGAAGAGGTTCATTTTTTCTTGCATGCTGTGATCTTAAAATTAAACACATGTTCATTAACTTGATGACCGGTTTGCTACTGCGAGAATCTCATGAAAGAAGTGTGTGTGTGTGTGTGTGTGTATAAACACACAACTTATTTGTAATAATTAAAAATGTTCTATCTGAGTTTAAAATAATAATTATAATATTTTTTTTGTTATAAAAATATAAATAGCAAGTCGACAATCAATTATATAAAATAAAAATAAAAAGTTTAAATAAATAAAATATTTTTGAAAATAGTTAACTATATCTAGCATTTTCAGACATCACTAAAGAACATTGCTAGTTTTTGTTAGTCAGTGCAAAATCTAAAATGCTGTTTCGTGATCACTTTCCCTCCAGTCGCGCAGAGCGCTCTTCACATACCGGCGAACAGAGCAATTATTTATTTCTGATTTTTATTTGATTATTGTAATCAGCTCGAGTTGTTCAAGTAGGTAGACTGTTCTGAGAAGCCCTTCAGGGCACTCGACTGACACTCGATTAATCAGGGCCTCGCTCTCTTGAGCTCTCACCTCCAAGACGCTCGCGACTCTCAGCAAACGCTAGTGTTAAACGCCTTGTGGTTTGTGTGTTAGGTGCTAATTTAGGCTCTGTTTCAAATGCATAGAAATGATCGTGGTTGGTAGGTGCTGGAAGTCTGCACTTGTACAATAAAGTCTAAAGCATAAAGTTTTCAAATCAGAGTTAGCACATTCTCAACAGAACCAGTCAGGGGAAGTCCAAAAGCAAATATCACCACTAAACGGACGTGACTTCCACCACGTCGATGATTCTGGTAGAAAACCTAGTGAGATGCCTACATGAGCAGCATTTTAAAGGAATAATTCACCCAGAAATGAAAACTGTACTAACTCTCAGGCCATCCAAGATGTAGTTAAGTTTGTTTCTTCATCAGAGCAGATGGGTCTCATCTAGTGAATAGTACGCTGTCAATAAATCAGAGAAACACTGACTCACTGAACCCAAAATAACGGCTGCCAAGGTCAGTGTCAGATCCTCTTCAAATATGCCATAAGACTGACAAGTGATGGAATATATTATAGTAGAGCATGCTGTCAGCATTTTCCACACAGATTTGCAAGTATTATATATTATGTGAATTACAGTATATGAATTAAGTATGGCAGTGAATATCATTGGAGGGGATCGGTAGATTAAAAAAATGTATTAATCCTAAATTATCTTAAGCCTTGCTGAATTTCCTTTTTGAATGTGCCTATCTATCACTGAAATCAAGTTTCCAAGTTGCAAATCCACTTTCAAATATCGCAAATTTCTTAATAGGAAGAGTTTCCAAGATACTCTAAGCAGTCAAGTGTTAAACAAATGTCATCGTGTGAAACATTAATGTGTTAACTTTGGCAACCCTAATATTAATCTGAGAAATAAATATGAAAAATAGCTTACCTAACACGTGTCAAGTGTTTTCCTCCTGTGAAAGTGTCAGATGTCTGAGAATATAGCATTGTGGATTTAATGATTCTGTACATTGTCTGAATTTTCAGCCTTGGCAAGCAGATGCCCTGCTGTATGCGTTCATGCTTTTGGGCCAAACAGAGACAAATTGCAGCTTGGCATGGCGTCGTGCATCTGTGATTTTGGAACAGGTGTTAACAGACCTGAAGATGCATTTTTATTCGACATCAATAGGAAAAACACAACCTGTGCAGGTTTTCTGCTGCAGACTAATGTAAATTAATGACCATGTGGTGTGAAAAAACACCCCTCGTTCCATTTTTCACAATGCACTTGCTAAAATACACTAGGTGTGTTCTTGACTTATAGACACTGACTTTAAATGTTTCTGCATCTGTTATAAAATGTCAAGCCGTTTTCAAGATGAGGCAGTAAGCGTTGTGAATGACCTGAAAACTGGTCATGTTTCAGCATGTAATGCAAAATAAAATAAAAATAATGAAAAATAAAAATCTAAAATAAAAATAAATAAAACCTAAATACAATTTATACATTTTAAAAAATTAAATATAATAAAAATATAAGTGAATTACTAATTATATTAAGCAAAAATATTAAACATTAAAATTGTAATAAATGTATTATTTTATGTGCAGTGTTTTTTCGTATCCTTGACATACTATTATATTTTTTTATTAATAATTTGAATCTGTTTTCATTTTAATTTTAAAGTTAAAAAAAAAAAAAAATGAAGTAAATTTAAAATAAAAAAAAATGACAAATTATTAACTATTTGCTGTGGAGTAAGTATTTTTTATTCATATTTTGATTTTTGTTTTTATCTTTAGATTTTGTGTTTTAATTTTAATTTTAATAAAAAACAATTACATTTTTAAATTTGTATATTTTCAGTTTTCATTTTTTCACTTTTTGTCAATTTAACACATCCTTGCTGAATAAAAGAAAGAAAGAAAAAAAAATGACTGACCCCAAATTACTGACCAGTAGTGTATATTGTTATTACAAATTTTTTATATTTTAAAAACATAGCTTCTTTTTTTTTTTTTTTACTTTTTTGCTTTTTATTAATCAAAGTATCCTAAAAAAGTATCACATGTTCTGAAAAAATATGAAGCAGCAGAACTGTTTCCAACTTTGATAATGAATCATCATATTAGAATGATTTCTAAAGGATCATGTGATAATGATCCTAAAAATTCAGCTTTGCATCACAGAAATAAATGATAATGTAAAGTATAATACATTTAAAAACAATTATTTTAAATTGTAATAATATATCACTATATTACATTTTTTTCTGTATTTTTTATCAAATAAATGCAGGCTTGATGAGCAGAAGAAACTTCTTTCAAAAACATAAAAAATAGTAATGTTTCCAAACTTTTGGTCTGTACTGTATATATCAAAATAAAGATGCTGCATTGATATGCCTTGAGAATCCGAGCTCCATATCAGTCTGTATTTACTTCTTATTTCCATGTACTTACATTCTGAGAGCTGGACCGGGTTAATCCAGCTGGGTTCTTGGGAATGACCCTTGCACAAGCAACCAAGCAGTTCCATGATTTTATTCCCATGCTAGGCTAGTTTTTGCCCTCCAAAGCCCCTGATACAATCAGCTCTGCTTCAGCAGCAGGTCCCTGCAGAGACCCGGAGCTGTGTAGGTGAAGAAGGTTGAGAGCGAGAAAGAGGAATCACTAATAATTTACTGAAGCTTAGATCACCTACACCGAGGCACTTTTTACTGCCTGGGTAAAAGAGCTTTTCATTTGGCTTTCTGAAATCAGAGCTAGTTACGCTGTGTGGACGCATGCTAAACTGTCTCTCCATCCCTTTCACATTCAGGACAACAGGTCTATAACACTTGTGAAGATGAGACCAAAGACGCTTTTAAACATAACTTGCATCCAAGTCAACATGAAATGTTGTTCGGCAACCTGTTTAACTTCTGTTATTGAGTGATTATGAGTTTATAACTTTATTTTTATTTTTTTTATTTATTTATTTATTTATTTTTTCTGTATAATTTAAATACTGATATCTAACAGTTTTTATTAATATTTTGCATCAGTTTTATTTTTAATAAATTTAATTTGTAATATTTTCCATTTTCATTGTAATGTTATTTTAAGATTTAGTAATTTTGTTATTTGTCGAAAAAATAAGTATTAAATAAATAAATAAATAAATGTATTGTTTATTTATTAATTTTGTAATTATTTATGTAATTCTTTTTTAAATATTATTAAAATATATATATGTTTAATTTAATTCTAATTTCAATTTTAGTTAACTATAACTCTGACTCAAACTCACTTTTGTTTTCCCTTTGTTTCGAACAATTATTTACAATAAGTAACATCATTATAAACATTTATTAAATAAAGTGACAGTCAAGGCATTATAAAGTTACAAAAGTTTCTATAATAAATTCTGTTCTTTTAACTTTCTTTTCAAAGAACCCTAAAGATTTTATTTATCCCACTAAAATGTATCAAAAATATAACTTCCACAAAAATATTAAGCACCACAACTGTTGTCATCATTCATAATAATAAGTTGTAATATGTTTCTCGAGCAACAAATCAGCATCAAAAAAATGATTTCTGAAGGATCATATGAAACTGAAACCTGGAGTAATGATGCTGAAAATTCAGCTTTGCATCACAGGAATAAATGACATTTTTAAATATATTCAAACAGAAAACAGCTTTTTTAAAAGATAAGGATATTTCACAATATTACAATCCACCCACCTCTAAACAGAATGGATGGAGGTGGTTGGTGAGAAAGGGCTGAAATGTGAAAGGATTAGTGATGCAAGCTGAGAAAGAAAGTTGGCAAGGTATTTTGATGAAAGATTATAAAGATAACCATGCACCAATGAATCATTCACAATGAGACCAGGAACATGCTCTAAAAAAGTGCATAGAATCAGTTCTGATTTCATGTTGACTTTGAGCCTTCATTGAAGAGTTGAATAGACTGATTCACTGGCATTGCATAGCTTCTTTGAGATGCTTGCAGAACAAGGCAGTTCATGCAGATAGCAGCTGGAGGTCAGGAGTTCATGGGCTGCAGGCGACAAAATGTTTTTCTGCCTCAATAAGAACACACAAAGACATGTAACCAAGGGGACAGCAGCTATCAGATATTATTCTCATTTCATAATAAATACCAATGTATTTAGCATATTTAGTAGTTATGTGTCATGTACAGACAGATTTTTTCAGAAGAAGAATTTTTTTTTTAATTAAGCTTTTTTTAGTTGCTGTGCATTATTTAATCAAACAGAACTTCTAACTGTATATAACTATATAACTGCACAATTACAGATTAAAAAATACTATGGAAAATAAAATTAATTTTGGACTTTTTATCTTTTTATCTTGTCATTCAGAAATGCAATATATAAACAAAACTGAGATATACATTTTCTCAGAATTCTGCATTTTATGAGTTTATATTTTGCAATTCTAAATTTATTTCTTACAATTCAGATTTTATTTTCTAACAATTCTGAGTTTATATTTTACAGTTCTGGTTTTATTTTTTGCCTATTCTGAGTTTGTTCTGATTTGATTTCTCACTATTCTGATTTCATTGAGTTTATATTTTACAATTCTGATTTTATTTCTCACAATTCTGAGTTTATATTTAACTATTTTCATGATTCGGACTTTTTTCACGCAATTATGAGTTTCTTTCTATATCATTGCAAAATTTTCTGATTTTATTTAGAAATTAATTTTTTTTTTTTTTACTGCTTTAGATATAATCTCAAAGTAAAAAGAAAAAAAAAAGAAAAAAAGAAAAAAAAAAACTGTCCATGTCCAGAAAGGTAATAAAAACATCTTCAAAGTAGTCCATGTGACATCAGAGGGTCAGTTAGAATTGGTTGAAGCATTGAAAATACATTTTGGTCCAAAAATAAGAAAAATTACGACTTCATTCAGCATTGACTACTTTGATGATGTTTTTCTTACCTTTCTGGACATGGACAGTATACCGCACACACAGCTTCAATGGAAGGACTGAGAGCTCTCTGACTAAATCTAAAATATCTTAAACTGTGTTTCGAAGATTGATTGAACTTGATTGATTTGCTTCTCAAGTAAATGCATCTCGATTTAAGAATGTTTAGATGTTTGTACTGGAAAGCAAGACAAAAATACTGAGGAAGTGTTTAAATGAGTGGTTCTTAGAGGGCCATATACTTAAAAATCCTCCACTTACACATCTCTAAGCACCTCTGTAGCATAATAATTTGTGCTTCAAAACCCATTTCACACCGGGTGGCATATCAGCTAGTCCATAAGATCCCAGACAAACGTGAAGCTCTAAGACTCGGCTCAGTAAATAAGCTGAAGTGATTCCATCATGCTAGAGATTATTTCTGCTGGTCTCCACAACCTGAAAACACACCAAACTGAGGTAAAGATTCATGAAAGCAGGCTACCATGAGCTCGGTACCATGACAACAGCTGTGGGCCGTGCTCTGAAGGTGCCGCACATCTGTGCCAAAACAAGAGCCCTCCTGCCGTCTTCTCTCTGGGCAGATCACGCGCTACGTGACTCTGGTTTCAAGTGGATTTTCGAAGAGAATAAAAAGAGGTTGTTTGCTCTTTATGAGCATAATGACTCACACTGTGTTCAGAATGAAAGTTCAGTGTCTGATCGCGTTGCTTAACCCAGATTAACAGTGCTGGGTAAAAACGTACAAACTGTCAACAGAAAATATATTTTTCAATAACTTTATAATTTATAATTTCATAATTTCTTAATTGGTGTATTTAATGTCATTTAATGCACAGGTAGTTCCAAGTCAGTTTAATCACCACTTCACAGCTTTATATATATATATATATATATGTGTGTGTGTGTGTGTGTGTGTGTGTGTGTGTGTAATAAAAGATTAAAATAGAAGATTTAGAACTAAAATATTTTATTTGTTAACATGCATGTCATGAATAAACATCAGAGAATAAATAAATTAGGAATCATTTTCTGCAGCTGTCTGAATAATATATAATAATTTAATCAGTAAAATAGTAAATGTTGTCTAATTATTAGTATTTTAAAATGTATATTTACTAGGCTTATTTTACTAGACAAAGATTTGGATCCTACTTAAACCTCTGGAGGCTCAAGCTAAGAAACGAGAGCATTCACACATGTTTAGTGCTATGTTGTTTAAGCCTCCATACAACACGTTTATCGGATTACTCTCAAGGGCATGTCAAAAGTATTAACTAGGGTTTTGTTAATTATGTGGCATTCGCTCAATAAAAGGAGGGCATTTTTAGTCTTTTTAGCACTCATGTGCAGAACTACTGTCAAGGCAAGAAGTGACAAAGTAAAAAAAAAAAAAACAGTATTACCACCTGTCACACAATTAAAGGTGCAATTAGATGAAATCTCTCCCTTCACTTCTTCATATAAGCATTGATTTGGTAAAATGAGATCTCTTTCACACCATTCAGTGTTCGTTAGCTGCTTATAAAAAACATCTACATTTCAACACCAACTTTAAGAAATAGTTTACCCGAAAAAGAAAATCTTGGCATGATTTACTCATCCTCTTGTTGTTTTAAACATGTACAAGATTCTTTTTCCTGTTGAACACAAAAGAAAATGTTTTGAAGAATGTTAGTTTTGCCAAACAACTGATGGTAGCCATTGACTTCCATAGTATGAACAAATAAACTGGGGAAGTCAATGGCTATGGCAACTTTTATTTATTCAAGATATCTTCTGTTGTCATACAAGTTTGGAACAAATTGAGAGAGGGTTAGTGATGACAGGATTTTCATTTTTGGGTGAACTGTCCCTTCAAGTTAAATAATGACACTCTTGTCTTGTTAGAGCTGATTTACAGTAGAATTTGGTTTTGCATTTTGTGATGAAGTTTTCTTCACTGATTCAGTTTCTTTTTTTCCTGTTTAATACTGTAAAACTGCTTTGAAACAATCTTTGTTGTATAAACTTCCCTGGACATTTCAGATAAATGTAACTAGTTATGCACCAACATTTTGGCAACCGTAAATATCCGGCCAAACATTATTTTGATGTGTCAGTGTCCATATTACTCCAGATACATTTTAAAATTGATAATTTTCACTATGTTTTGGCCTTTTTTTATACTGAGATGGCATTTTTGTCCAGTGGATAAATAAAAGTGTTTATTGGGAAAACAGAGGTATTACAAATGATGTCACGTGATGCAGATTGTACCCATTTGGTGTGCCTGCTATTCACTTAAATAATGTTGCTAAAGTTAGATATTACTTTGTACAATCTTCATATTACATTCCTGCAAAGCTAGCAATATTTCCTAACAATTTCTGTTCTGCATCAAAACATGACAGTTTTAGATCATACATAGAACGTTTAATTTGTTGTGGGAATTTTGATTTAAAAAAATTATAATGTAAGAAAAAGATCTATAGCGAAATGGCAGAAAAATACCAACACATTTTCTGTTAAATTTACAGACTTTTCTTTCAAGCCTAAAACACTATGCAATGCAAAATACGGTAAATCACCTGTGGAAAATCAATATGGAATATTCATATTAACACAGGACACATGGGCTGTATTTTTATGGACTCTTCATGAGAGTTTTATTATGTCCGGTCTCTCTGTATGATCTCAGAGATCATTTAGGTTGTTACAGCACCACTGATGTTTCTTTCACAGAAAAATTACAGTACAGTACAACAAAGTCCTACATACAGCAAAGAAAATAGATGTTTACAGCTTCAGAGATATATGCTTGTTTGAGCCAGTACAAAGGCAGATTTATCAGTTTTAATATATGCATGTCATCATCCTCATCACAAAACATTTGAGTGGCTGGGTAACAGTATGTTTCACAAGTGCATTCGTTGTGAATACTTGAATTTTGGGTGATTTGTTGATAGGGTCTGTCAAAACTTGAGAGGCTTCAATTAGCATAAAATGAACAACTATTTGTCTGAATGCAATCAAGCTGCCACAAATCTGATGAACAGCAGAAAAAAATTCTAATGATGGATTATTTTTTTTCTTTATTCATCATCTGATCAACATTTTGTAGATATAAACCTTTTTCTTTCTTTCTTTCTTTCTTTCTTTCTTTTTTGCATGGTTATTATAGTTACCTATAATTAAGACTCAAACTAACTGCTCTGACAGGAAAGGTCTAATCCTCCTTATGTTGTATAAGGCAAATCTGCAGTACTGTGCCGTTATAGCAGTATGGACTGTGAATCTTAACTGATCATCAGTCACAACTAGGTTTCTGGCTGTCCTGGAAGGAGTTATAGTTTATGAGCCTAGCTGTATAGAGCATTTATGATAAAACGATGGGTTTTTAAGGTGATGGTCCTTAATCCAGCTAGAAATGTCTCTCACACAGGCTGCAATTTGAGCAGGTACCGTCAGATCATCTGGTTGGAATGAGAAGTAGAGTTAAGTGTCATCAGCATAGCAGTGATAAGAAAAGCCATGCTTCTGAATGACAGATCCCAATTATGTCACGTAGATGGAGAAGAGAAGTGGTCCAAGCACTGAGCCTTGAGGAACCCCAGTAGAATGACACACTGAAGGACCTACTGTACCTGAGAGGTACTTCTCAACCATGACAGCTACAGTGGTCATTTTGAACACTGATCACAGTATCCAGCTTGGGTTTGTCTGGGTCCTATTCTGTCTGATAATATTATTTTCAGATCTGACAAGCTTTTGAGGAGAATACGCTCAAAGAAAGTCACAGACCTGAACTTTTCTTCAAAAAGTGACCTTAAGATGACCCTGCAGTGTCTTTGAAGCTGTTTGCTGACTGATGAAATCTTTCTATTGTGAAATCACAAAATCTAGTGATCCATATCCTGCTGTTACATATGGTGAATATTTGTTACCACACAACTGATGTAATATATATAAAAAATATAATAAAAATGAATCAGAACTATAGACACTCATTTCTAAAACTTTTTTAAAATATATATATTTCAGACATATATTTCAACAACTTCTTAAAAGGGCAAAAAAAATATTCTGAAACTTTAACGAAAAAAATAAAATAAATGTATTTATTTGTTTACCTACTTTTAATTTAACATCAACAACAATAATGAAAATAAAATAAAACTATCAGTTGATAGCTCTGTTTTAATATATTCATTTTCTGAATTCATATTAAACATGAAAAGAAATTTGAGAATTAATTGGCATTCAGCACTCACTTCACACTGCACGCTGTGTGTGTTGATTTGTGTTCCCTCCTAAACCCAAGGGTGAGTTCGTTAAAGAGAAATGTGCTTTTTGCATCTCTCATCCCTCCTTTATCTTGCCACTTTAATGTCTGCTAAAAGATGACGGTATATGAAATGGCCTTTCTGTTTAGAGGTGATGTGTGTGGCATTTTTTCGTTGTTTTAATACTTTCTCCAGCCTAATATGCAAAGACAACTATAAACAAGCCATTTGTAAGTGTATTCCCTGGAAAATGTAAACTATGTTATTCTATCTAAACATTGCTTGGCTTGTTTGAACATCATAATTTACCCTATACAGCAATACAGACTCAGCTTTTTGACTTTGGCCAGCAAGTAACCATTATAAATAACATTAGTGCCAAGTTAGCTGTGAGTATAGAGGATTCTAATCAACTGATTGAATAATATCAAGCTGTAAATGCCTCCAAAATGCAGTCACACAGCTGGACACTTGCCAGTTAATTAGCATTGACACCACCGCATTATCCATCCTGACATTATGCCTGTCCCTTACTTATATGTGCATATGCATGCATTAGAGTCATGATGTGTAATTTAGACAATTATTTAAAAACCTTTCTGTATGCATGGTGTGAATAATAATGATGGGTGTCATTATAGAAGCTAATTCTTCTCTGAGTTTCTGAAAGCGGCTCAACGGCGCTCAGATCATCACCTGATGACTGGACAGTGCTTTAATACAGTCTGACAACACCTGAGTGGGTGATTGATGTCTGCGCTCTATCTAGTAATGTGTGCATCTCGGCTGACCACAGAACACATGCTTTGATGTATATCATGAGGATATTTATCTGAATACACAAATGTAAATTCTGGATATATAATTTTAAATCCATTTCTAAAAAAATTATATAAATATTTTAAGAAAAACCTTAAATACTCAGATACAGATAAGAATAAAAAGACACTCATCTAGATACAAAAAATGTATTAAAAAAAAAAAAGAAACAATCAAGATTTTTAAAAGAAGTCCTGCTATGAGGAATTTACCTCAGAAGAAAAGCGCAATCTGACACAGCTTTATTCAGCAGAGAAGATCATTTATGTCATATATTCTTACCCTGAAGAGAGAGACCAGGACAACTAGAGCCCCAGATACAGATCCCATGTAAAGACCTTGTCTCAGATGATTCTTCTGCACAATCTGACTTTGCTGCAGCCTGGAATTGAACTACTGGTTTCATCTGGTCAGAGGAGAACTGGCCCCCCAACTGAGCCTGGTTTCTCACAAGGTTTTTTTCTCCATTCTGTCAACGATGGAGTTTTGGTTCCTTGCCGCTGTCGACTCTGGCTTGCTTAGTTATGGACACTTCATCTACAGTGATATCGTTGAATTGATTGCAAATAAATGCACAGACACTATTATCGCGTTTTCCTCTTCACAATACCCCATAGATTTTCTATGGGGTTAAAGTCAGGCTAGTTTGCTTTCCAATTAAGAACAGGGATACCATGGTCCTTAAACCAGGTACTGGTAGCTTCAGCACTGTGTGCAGGTGCCAAGTCCCATTGGAAAAATGAAATCTGCATCTCCATAAAGTTGGTCAGCAGCAGGAAGCATGAAGTACTCTAAAACTTCCTGGTATATGGCTGCATTGATCTTGGACCTCAAAAAACACAGTGGACCAACACCAGCAGATGACATGGCACCCCAAACCATTACTGACTGTGGAAACTTTACACTGGACCTCAAGCAACGTGGATTGTGTGCCTCTCCTCTCTTCCTCCAGACTCTGGGAACCTGATATCCAAATGAAATGCAAAATGTACTTTCATCAGAGAACATAACTTTGGACCACTCAGCCGCAGTTCAGTCCTTTTTGTCTTTAGACGCTTCAGACGTGGTCTGTTGTTCAAGAGAGGCTTGACACAAGGAATATGAAGCTGAAACCCATGACTTGCATACGTCTTTGTGTAGTGGTTCTTGAAGCACTGACTCCAGCTGCAGTCCACTCTTTGTGAATCTCCCCCACATTTTTGAATGGGTTTTGTTTCACAATCCTCTCCAAGGTGTGGTTATCCCTATTGCTTGTACACTTTTTTCTACCACATCCTTTCCTTCCCTTCGCCTCCCGATTAATGTGCTTGGACACAGAGCTCTGAGAACAGCCAGCCTCTTTTGCAATGACCTTTTGTGTCTTGTCCTCCTTGTGCAAAGTGTCAATGGTCGTCTTTTGGACAACTGTCAAGTCAGCAGTCTTCCCCGTGATTGTGTAGCCTACAGAACTAGACTGAAAGACCATTTAAAGGCCTTTCAATTTTCTGAGATACTTGAATTTGGGATTTTCCTTAGTTGTCAGTTATAATCATCAAAATTAAAAGAGCAAGTGCAATGAATGGATATAATATACAAGTTTCACTTTTTGAATGGATTTAGTGAAATAAATAATTTTTTTGATGATATTCTCATTATATGACCAGCACCTGTAATGATACTTAAATAACACTGATTAAAATGAGTTAAAGATGGCAAAATAATATATTTGGTAATGTATTTCACATATCATCTGAAAAGAGCATATGACGCTTTAAATGTACACACATAGCATTCAAAACTAGTCAAATAAGTAAATAACTCGCCTGTGGTTTGTAAAATCACATGTGATTTAGTGAAATATATAATACATGTGATTTAATTTAAAACACACTTTATTTTAGAGGTGCAAAAAATATTGGAATAAATTAGTTTAATGAAAATAATTATTTTTGGAATGTCTGTAAGCTGTTAACGATCAACAAACTTTAAACCTTATAATAAAAAACTGTGGCACATTTGGGGAAAATGGCATTCAGTGTGAACTCAAGTAACAGCCTTGAACTCAAAGTTAATCTGAAAAATGATGTAGTGTGCCACAGAAAAACTGCAATATTTAACAATTCACCAAAGGACAAGCTATTCCAGTCCTTTCAGACACCTTTCTCAACACTTTCAGACAGAAGAAAAGTTCACTTACAGCTCATTTTCTGTTCCATCGCTGCTGCTCAGGCCGTCTTTCTTTATTCACTCAATCTGTGAACTTTATCCACAGTATCAGACAAACAGCCATTTACAGAGCATCTTAGGAAAGAAATGGAGCATAATCAACACACACACAATGAGGACCAATCTAACACTACCTATACTGTAGAAACCTGTTTACATTTATTATAGATTTCAAATTCCTAAAGCTTTGAATGAAATTAATTCTAACAAATACTCTCAATTACCAGAAGTACAAGTATTTGTAAAAGATATAAAAATACAAACAATAACTTTGTAATTGTGAGATAAAAAGCCACAAATATAACTACTAACTTCACAACTGTGAGATCAAAAGTCATATGAGAAATAACTTTGGAATTATGAGATATAAAATGATTTGTTAGATATAAAGACAAAGATATCTCAACTAACTTGGAGGTTAGTGCAGGTGTGAGGTATAAAGTCATATTGTGAAATATAAATCCAGAATTATAACAAATAGCTTTGTAATTGTGAAATATGTAATATTTTGGGATATAAAAACATAAATGTGAGAAATATTTTTTTCATTGGGAGATATAAAGCCAGATCAAAAGTCATATTGTGGGATATAAAATCATAAACATGAGAAATAACTTTGCAATTATGAGATACAAAGTCATATTTTAACATCTAAAGCCAAAAACTTTGCAGTTGTGAAGTATAAAGCGATCTTGTGAAATATAAAGCCAAAATTATAATAAATAACTCCATAGTTGTGAAATCTAGTCATAATATGTGATGTAAAATCATAAAGTGTGTGATGTAAAGCCACAAATATGACTTATAACTTCGCAATTGTGAAATATAAAGCCAAAATGTAGACAAATAATATTGTAATTGTGAATTATATTGCCGTATTGCAGGATATAAAATCATAAATGTGATAAATAATTTTATAATTGTGAGATATAAAGCCACAGATATGACAAGTATCTTTGCAATTGTGAGGTATAAAGTCATATTGTAAAAGACAAAGCCTAAAATCTAACAAATAACTTTGTAATTGATACTAAATCATAAATACGAGAAATAACTTTGCAACTGTGAGCTCTGAAGTCATATTGTGAGATATGTATAACAAATAACTCTAATTCTGAGATATAACTTTGCAGGTGTGAGATATGAAGTCATACTCTGACTATAAAGCTATAAAGCTAGAATTCAAAGAAAGAGTTCAATTTTGAGATAAGCAAACATTTTGAAGAAACAAGAAATGCAAGTATTTTAAGCTTGGATTGATGGCTGATGTGTACATGTGGATATCCACACATACCTACACACATATTCAGCGTCTCGCTAGTATTTCATCAAATCAGCTCTAATCTTGGCCTGACTGTGTAATGAGGTCCTCAAATGCCTCGCTGGATCAGACATGAAGCTGCATATCTCACTGACTTTATAGGGCTGAACCTGTTTGCTCGCTAAATGTGACCTGGGTTTTAATCACAAGAGCCCAGATTAGTGCACCTGTGTCATTTAATATGAGCTGTTAAAGATACATCACTGCCGGCTCTACATGCCAATACACTGTGTATAAACATTAAGGCTGTCATGCAAATACATGGTCCTTTTTGCAGCTTGATAGATGTGGCTTCTCAAACCAATTTCTAAATTTTACTCTTTGTGTCCTAGAGTACGAATAACAGCACACAGGTTTGCAACAACATGAAAAATATTCATAAAGAGTTGTCCCTTTAAGCTTAAATTATGAAAATCTGTCTCTGAAAACAGCACACTATGAAGATTTACCCAGTTCAGAAGAGACCCAAATAGATGATTTTTGTGAATGATGTGGCTTCAAGGGCAATGACAATGACTCAGAAAAGCACTCTGATGCTTCGAGGGCCTTTGGCGTCTTATGTAAGATTTAAATGAGAAATACTTTCATTCGTTCAGAGGTGCCACGGACCCATAAATTACACCGACTGCTTGTCGCTCAATCTCACTGCATGCTACAGAGGACAGAGAGCTTTCCAACACATGCACTTCATTTAAAGCATGTTTTACATTACGGGGAGACCGGGCTAGTTGTCACATAGGGAAGATGTATCTCAATTACTGTAAGAGTTTTGGTTTTATATTTTTGTACATTCAAAACATTATTGAGACCTTCATTTATGACCTATGTATGTGGATGAAACATAAAATTCCCATCCATATAAAAATAATAACTAATAAACATAATGTGATGCATATCTGTCAGTAATACTGTACATACTGTAAGATTTCTGTACTAATAATCAGAACATCAGTAAATCACTCATTTTTAACTAACTGAATATTGCTTGTATTTTAATAATCTTTTATACTTATAAATAAATGTCATTGTTTTTCCAATTTGATTCTATACATTTTTAATAAATGCATGAAAGTTGCACTTAAATAAAATCAAATGCATAGAGTTAATAAACTTTTTTTGAGACAACCTGTGTCTTACCTGATAAATATGAGACAGAAATATAACAAATAACCAGGCTTTGGTGAGATAAAGTCATATTATTAGATATAAAGTCACAAATATAACAGTTAACTTAGTAATTGTGAGATATAAAGTCATACATTTGTGACTTTATATTTCACAATAACATAACTTTGCATTTATGAGATATAAAGTCATATTGTGGGATAGCTGTAAACATGACACAAGTGCAATTGTGAAAATGCCTGTTGCATTAATGCGTGACTGACAAAAATGCTTTAGAAGTTTATAGTTCATAATAATGTTTTTGTGTAATCCGAATGAATGGACATTTAAAGTGCAATTCAAATACATAAATCCTAAATGTAGGCCTATTTAATTATTTTCCATTGTGTTCCATTATTGCATGAAAAGCCTACAAAAAATTATTAAATGGCATGTTCCAATTGTGACAACACATTATATAAATATATATATTATTATATATATTGGTGTGTTAATCCAACTGCCCCATTCCTGTTTTATATACTGTATATTACTACATTAACACAGTTTGCAACTGCAGATCTCACCTCAAACAATACTGAATCTTTAGCTGAAGCACAGTTAGAAATCCCACATTTTTACTAGAAAATTAGTTTTCACTTTTCTGTAAATTATTCCAATTTCCATTGTTGGTCAGATCCTGTACGGTGGGCCTAAAAGATTTAACGTTACCTTTCACCTCCATTTATAACAGAAAAATACTCTCAGATCTCACTGGAATAAATACAAGCAATTGCTGTTAAGCTCTGATGTCTTTTCTCAATACCATTTGCTTTCTGAATGTCCCAAAATATTTATGTTCAGAAATCAAGTGACGTATTTATGAGGACAAGCGATTTCATCAAGAACATTGCAAATGTGCCTTCTTCTTCTTCTTCTTCTTCTTCTTCTTCTTCTTCTTCTTCTTCTTCTTCTTCTTCTTCTTCTTCTTCTTCTTCTTCTTCTGTGATTATGTACAGAGTCTAAAACCTCACTGCTGCTTAACCTCATATTTCAAACTCTGATTATATGATAATGATTTCTATGAACTGAATACACAAGCGTCATTTTTTATTCCTGATCTTAACATTGTCAAGACACAAAAGGATAATTTTGTCCATGTATTTACAGTGGAAGTGCACTGGCGTTTTAATGCTTCTAAAAAGCAAAAGTAATAAAAATGAATTAAATGACTCGTGATCTAAAGTTTTATGTTGACAAATTACAGCTCAAAAGACCACAGAAGTCTCATTCACTGAAAATCTTGACATCCGCATTTGCTCTACTTGATGCATTCATAAGTTCATAATGAATTCAGCAATGTCCAGCTTATGAATGAATGGTTCTTTTGAGCTCAATCTTTTTCACAGTTTGAATGATTCATTCAGATTTAATGCAGACACAGAAAAGCAACTTTAATTTCACTCAGAAGTTTTTCTTAAAAAAAAGAAAAGAAAAAAAATCATATGCCGTAGATAGCACATAAGTATGGAAGTAAAAGTTACTCAGAAGAAAAAAAATGCCTTAATTGCGAGATATAAGCTTCTGAAAAAAAAAATCTAAATTGAAAGAAAAAACGTTTTCTTTTAATTGCAAGTTAATTTCAAAAATTAATTAATTAAAAAAAAATAACTTTTAGCTCATAAGACAAAATCACAAGATATAAAATCATGTTCGCTTTATCAACTTTTTTTTTTTTTTCATGCTCCAATTTTATATCTCACAATTATTTTTTTCACATCTTGCTGTTCTGACTTCTTTTGTTTCTGCTGTGAAACAAAAATAAATAAGTAAAAATCATTGAGAGTTTTTTGAATCGTGAGGGTAAAAAAATCTATGGCAGAAGCATGCATGCATAATCATATAGGCCACTTTTGAATTTTTTTCGAATCCTTTTTGAAGCTTGAAAGCTCCAGGCTCTGTTAATTGTAGTTGCATGGAAAAGAACAACATGTACATTATTCTAGTGTTT
This sequence comes from Carassius auratus, assembly GCF_003368295.1. Taxonomy (NCBI): domain Eukaryota; kingdom Metazoa; phylum Chordata; class Actinopteri; order Cypriniformes; family Cyprinidae; genus Carassius; species Carassius auratus. Next base: position 110,572 of record NW_020524685.1, read on the forward strand.
CTGTGAGAAAGTCAGTCATACAGGTTTGGAAAAGCATAAGGATGGGTAAATGATGACAAAATGTCTGTATAGCTTAAGTTGATCTCTGCTGTACTAATATACACTCACAAATGTTCACTCAATGCATGAATCTCATCTGTTTTTGACACTTAAATAAAACCTGGTTGTCTCACAATAGAAAAACAAACAAAACATTAAATGCTTATTTATTTTCCTCTGGGGCTTCTGTTCATTTTTTTGTTTTTGTTTTCTTCCCCGCAATGCTAATTATTTTCTAGAGTTGTAAATGAGTTTTGCACTAAAGGAAATCTTGGGAGAGAATTAAAAGCAACTTGCCATTTACCAAATAATGAATATCCTGCAATGCAAAGATATGAAACTCGGCTCCTATAATATAAGTACATTATTTCTCCACAATATCTGTCCTGAAATAGAGAACTTTGAACTTTTCATTTAAGAAAAAGCGTCTTAGTTTAAGTAAATAATGCTGAAAGAAAAATTGCTAAATTACCTAATTTTTAAGCAAATAGTTAGGTTAATTCATGTAGTAGGACTATGTTAACAACAGATATTATTTTACACAGAAATCGAAACAAACAGCTATTATAAAAGCCACAAGATATAAATGCCAGTTCTCTTCCTGATCTTAATATAACAAACTGAATAGCTTTATAGAAGCTCTTTGTTCTGCAAGTACATTTTTCATAGACAACATGAAATGAAGAACATAATTCAACAAGGCATGCAAACTGTTGTCTTTTTCACAGAAAAGCATATTTTTGTTTGTGATACCCTACCAAAAACTTGTTTTTAAAGTATTTTTAAAGTATCTCAAAAGCATTTGGACACTTAAACCATGCTTAATTGAACCACTTAAATCAGTTCAGAAAGAAAAAATAAATAAATAATTCAAATCCAGTTTTTGGTAACAATATAGAGGCGTATTAGCTAATTTTTGTTGGCTGGTCAAATGTGTCTTTTACACAAGCATTTAAAAACAAACTTCCGGGTTAATTATTATTACACTAGTGACAAACTATTTTTCATATTTTATTTAAGATTGCCAAAATGATTCATTTTTTGCTCAAAAACTGAGATGCATGAACTCAGATCAGTGAGGCCTAAGACCAATCAGTTTCAAAAAGAAATCCAACATGTGTGCTAAATAAATAATAAAACAACAACAACAGCAAATTGACAAAGACAGAGTCCAATATTTGATGACTTATTTACATAATGTGTCTTTTTCTGGAAAAAGAAAATTCTCTATGAATCAAAACGACTTGAACATAACATGAGGGTTAAAATATATGGATTTTACTGCATTAGTTACAAAATCGGCAAATTAACAATGCCAACTTCATAACCATTTGTGCGATTCAATTGAATTAACTAGCATCTGAGCAGAGAAACCACAGCTGTAGTTCAACTCTAAAGTGTTACAATATGAAATATGAACATGCATAAATTGTTTTGGAACATAAAATGTTAAATGCAATTTAGTGGCTGGCATTCAGACATGTTCAAGTGTTCTGGAGCTGTTATAGCAACCCAGTGTACAGTGACAGATTAATATTTGTTGGCGGATGACACAACGAGACTGTGATGGTGAATTATGTCATTTGTTTTGATGTGTAAGCACACAGGCTGTTGTGACAGCATCTTGAGCAATAAACCTGTGGATGTCAGGTAAGATTGAATTTCCAGCGCGGTGAGATGGCTCCTTATACCTGCTTAAATCAATAACGGCCCTCATGAATCGCAGACGAAGCTGAAGGTCAAGGGACTCTTGATGTTTCCAGAATAATTTAAAGTGTGTCGATGAATTTGAGATTCCACTCCGGTGACCCCGTTTTTCCGGTTAACCTTTAATCAGATTACGAGCAAATCGTATTAAGTTTGGTGAGCATCATGTTATTCTTCCATTTGTGGGACAACAGTGAATAAATGTGGTTCTAGACTAAACTGTACTGTCATGGGCGGATCAAACCTGAGAAGCATGAGCTAAAGTTATCATTTGAACACTATGCAGTCTCACTGCCATTTAAAAGAAACCTTGTTGGTATTAAAGAGTCTAATCTGTTGGTTGAAGCACTGGTATTTTCTCTGTCTTTTTATTGTAAACATCAATGTTCTTAAAAAAGAATAATAATAATATTCATTTGGAAGAATGGCCTGCATTCAAAAACCTAGCTAGAGAATAATTAATTCCTTGCTTCCAAGATCAAGAAAATGCATTATTATGAAACTTTAAAACCTCTTTGTCAATGAACAGAAGTTATTCTAAATAATTCAGCAGCTACCTTTAAAAGCTGCAATATACGCTGGCTGTTATATTTGATCATGATTTCATTTCACTTGGAAAAAAGCTCTATTTTGCGTTTTTGAGAGTTAAAAGGGTTTAAATAATGTTATAGGAAAATGTTATAGCACTATTTTCGCACTTGCCTTATAGATGTCTTTTAGACATACTAAATGTGATATACCTTATCTCCTGATCGATCGCTGCTAATAATGTTTAATAATCTGTTGCTTAAAGAAATAGTTCCCTTTGCTCTATATTTCCTCTTCCTTAGTCCATCCAAGATGAGTTTTTTTTTTTTTTTCATCAAATTTGGAGAATTGTAGCATTGCATCTCTTGCTCACCAGTGGATCCTCTGCAGTGAATGGGTGCCGTCAGAATGAGAATCCAAACAGCTGATAAAAACATCACAATAATCCACAGGTAATCCACATCACTCCAGTCCATCAGTTAATGTTTTGTGAAGAGAAAAGCTGTCTGTTCCAAACAAATGAGAACAAAATTGAGTGAATTTGAGTGAATGAAATAAGATGTTTTTAAACTACAAACTGTTGCTTCCAGCTAAAATAAGAGTCTTCAGTCCATTATTACTTACTCCAATAAAAATGTTTTTCTTTGAATCACACTCTTGAAAATAAAGGTGCTTCACGATGCCATAGAAGAACCTTTAACATCTGAAGAACGTTTCTGTTTCACAAAAGGTTCTTTGTGGCGAAAGGTTCTTCAGATTAAAAAAGGTAAGAAAGATATGGTTCTTTAAAGAACCTTTGACTGGATGGCTCTTTGTGGAAAAAAATAGTTCTTCTATGGCATCGCTGTGAAGAACCTTTTGAAGCACCTTTATTTTTAAGAGTGCAGGAGAGAAATATGCACATACCTTTTATAAGGAAAAACTGTTTTTAAATCAAAAAAAAAAAAAAAAAACCTTGCATTTAAACATAAAACATTTACTTAAAACATTTATTTATAGTGACTGTTAACACAGAGCGGGGTCAACAGCTCTGAATAAACCACTAATGACAGCTTGTCATTGAGGAACACACCCAACACACACACACACACACACTGAGGCAGACAGCTAACATCCTGTCCAGTCCAGCTTGACCTTCACAACAATGTGAAATTACAAAGTTTAACACTCTACAAAAGTGTGTACAAGAACCCATAAGGGATCATAGATGAATTTTTTGAACAAAAATCATGATATATTTTATGGACAGTTTAAAATGTATAATTCTGTAATTTATACATACAAATTTGCACAAAAGGAGATGTTATGGACTGACAGCTTCAGTCAACACTCATTTTCTTCATATGAGTTGGAAAAGATGCAATGAAAGCAAATTGTGACCACAACTTTTATCATTTCAAGATATTACAGGTTGCAATAATGTTCAGTAGATGATTCAGAATAACATCTAAATCAGAAAAACATTGCCCAAGATAAAAAGATTCGAGTTCTATAATTTATTGATTTATTCCTTGTTTTTTCCTGACAATAACACACACACACACACACACAAACTTTTGAACATCAAGAAACATAATAATCATATACATTTGGTCATAACCTGGCAGCTGTTAAATAAATAAAATAAAAATAACTAAATTAAATAACATTGCAAAAATTTACCTTATTATGCTGCTGATTTAGAATTTTACGTTTAAAAAAAACAATTAAGGTGATAAAGTCTTTGCAATGTCTGTGATGAACAAAATTATAATTTAATTCAAAAAGAAACATTCAGCAATTATAAGTGAGTTGCTGGAGGCGAAATAAGTTTCTAACTGAATAGATTATAATACACATTAAAAATATGGTAAACAAGTAGTTATCATTTTGAGCCATGCGATGATGCTGTGTGTACACACACACACATACAGTGATGAGGGAGGAACAGATTACATGTTATCTGGATTTTGTAATCAAATTTCAATTACAGTTATTTCTATATGGATTACATGATTACATATTATTCACACAATGGCAGTAAATTAGAAGTGATTCATTCTTCATTTTTTCTTCTTCTTTTGGGCATTGCTGTTTTCATGTTTATTCATATTTGTTAATGCAGGGGTTTCTTTTTTTTTTTTTTTGGTCAGCAGAACCTCTTTGACAAAATATGTACTTGAAATCCTCGAGGAATGTCATATTTTACTAATTTAACAAGGCATTCACATATTTAGTGTTCTCTGATATAGTTCTCTGATGTCGGCTGATGGTCACACTGACATGCAAGTAAAAAAAATTAAATATTTCTGTTTTTAGTGTGTAAGTGTTTTCAGGAAATGGATTTTTCTTCCTCTTTGCTGTTTTATATCAACATTGTAAATTTAATGGTAAGTTTAAAACAAGTTGGGTAAAAAGTAATCTAAATCAGTAACAGACTACAATTTGTTAAAAAATCTACCCAGTACTACATGTATATGTGTGTAAATGATAGATAGATGGATGGATGGATGGATATATTTACTTAGCCTGATTTACTTTTAAAATACATAATTATTATGATTATTATTTTCCTGTACTGGACAGCCAAGGCCAAATGCTGATGTTACATACATTTCAGCCTAATTCAGGCCTACAAAACCTTGTGAGACTAGCCTCGCTATCCATTTCAGCAGCATCGAGACTGGAGGACAGGCTTTACTGGGAATAATTTGGAGAAAGAAAACGTGTGTAATTTAGTTGAGTAATGCTGAGTAAATCCAACAGTGAACAATGAAGTGCCGCTGTTCGTCTTCAATAAGCGCTCGACTCCAATAAACGCATGAAACAATTGAGTCGCCGTAGATTGAGGGGAAACAAAAGCTCACTGGAAGCACAATATTGCTATTCGACAACAGTCTCTTCCCCTCCGGGAGAATAGGGACACGATGTGGACGGTCAAGCAGCTCTAAACTCCATCTATCATACTTAAGAAAAAAGCCACCAGCCTATGTCTGTTCAACAGCATGCAAGGATATTCTAAGGTTTAAGGAGATGCTACAAAACGACATGAAGGACCAGAGCTGTCACCCTTGCAACAATCTTTCTGACGGAGAGCTGCATGTGTGTGGCAACTTGGTTTTCATTAGAAGGACACACTGTTGTTTAAGTGTAATTGTCGGCTGGGGACGCTGTCGCCTTTTTGTGAACAGAGACTTCAGGTGATGCCGTATTAATAAATGATGATGGAAAGTGAAAGTGTACTCTAAGGATCAGAGTTCACAGGCACTCGCAGAAGTTTGCGAGTGGATCTTCTCCACTAAAACACAACAAACCTGATGTTTTCGCTATTTCTGGAGACAGTAAAAGTCACACACCTCTGAAGTGGACTCTCATCAGGACTGCACTTACGCCCACCCCAAAAATGCATTCAAAATCAGTTTAGTCCGTAAGGTAATTAACTCGCCTGAATAGATGCAAAGGCAGCGCTACAACAAGTACTGAGAAATTATGCATAATTATAGGTTAAGTGTCAAAATTTGACTTAATTAAAAGTCCTAGTCAAAACAACCCGGCTTACTTGAGTGAAAGTAAAAAAAAGACTCCATTTAACTGTACTTAAAAGTAAACAATAGGCTTTTTTGTGAAAATGACTAATGCAATATTTCACCAGATCCCTGTGCTCGCACAACCGCTCTCGAGAGTGAGCTAGGATCAGCCAGTCGTCGAGGTAGTTGAGGATACGGACACCTTGTTCCCTGAGAGGAGCCAGGGCTCCCTCCGCGACCTTCGTAAAGACGTGGGGAGACAGGGCCAACCAGAATGGGAGAACCTTGTAATGATATGCCTGCCCCTCGAAAGCAAACCGAAGAAACGGTCTGTGTCGAGGAAGAATGGAGACATGAAAGTACGCGTCCTTCAGGTCGATCGCTGCAAACCAATCCATCGGACGAATGCATTCGAAAATGCGCTTGGGCGTTAGCATCTTGAACGGGAGTCTGTGCAGAGCTCGGTTCAAGGCACGCAAGTCCAGGATTGGCCGTAACCCACCTGTCTTCTTGGGTACTATGAAGTAAGGGCTGTAAAAGCCGGACTTCATGTCGGCTGGAGGGACCGGCTCTATCGCGCCCTTTGCCAGCAGGGTCGCGACCTCCGTGCGCATGACAGGGGCATCTTTGCCCACCATCGTCGCGTGGACACCCCCGTAGCCGAGCCTGAGCGTCCGGATGAGCCAGCGGGAAGGCCTGGGGAACTCTAGCCAGGCTCCCAGGAACCGAAACAGCGGGGTCAAGGGGACTACAGGCGTACCCACAGTGGGGCAGCGTGGTGGAGCAGACAGCCCCGGCATGGGAGGCATAGCGTCCCTTAGTGGGGGCGGAGTGCGGGCACTCGTCTGACTCCAAGTGGCAAAGAGGGCATGAGAAGGCGAGGTGTTCTTGAGCCGTCTTTGCATGGAAACTGGCAAGGGGAGAGGGGAACGAGAGTGGTGAGGAAGCACGTAGCCAGCTGTCGTTCGTGGCCTCTTGGGACCCGGAGGTAGAGGAAACAGCTCTTTTAGTGAACGTTTGGGCCAGTGGCGGAACAAAAAGAAAACGAGAACAAAGGATTCTCCCCCGGCCCTCCTCCGGGGGAGGGAGTGGTCCTGCTACCATCTCCTGATGAGCTGACGTCTCCAACTCTGGGTCGCCTGTCTCAGGAACGCCGCTTGGCCTGGCATTTGGCAGGTTTAGGGGCAGAGACGGGTTGTGCCGCCCTTCTGCGGCCATCTCCTCGCTGCGGCCGGGGTGAAGGCTGCTGCTGTGGCTGAGCGGGAGTGGAGGAGGCCGCAGGGGGGCGCCCTCGGCGACGAGCAGGCTGAGGTTGCGCCGGCGGCGGGGTGGAAGCAGCAGTGGGCCGCCGGGGCAAGATGTGTCTGATGGCCTCAGACTGCTTCTGGGCGGCAGAGAACTGCTGGGCAAAGCTCTCTACCGCGTCGCCGAAGAGGCCATCCTGGGAGACCGGGGAGTTGAGGAGCTGAGCCCGATCAGACTCCCTCATGTCTGCCAGGTTCAGCCATAGGTGGCGCTCCTGGACCACCAAAGTGGACATCACCTGACCCAAGGAGCGCGCAGTGACCTTCGTCGCCCAGAGAGCGAGGTCGGTAGCAGTGCGCGCCTCCTGCAAAACCCCTGGGTCAGCACCGCCCTCGTGCAGCTGCTGGAGCAGCTTGGCCTGATAGACCTGAAGTGAGGCCATGCGATCGTGACCGTCACGAGGAGCGATATATCGACCGCACCCAGAAACACACGGGCGAAATGACATCTTTAAAAAGACGCAAATCGGCCCGTATCTCTTTTGTGAGAGAAATTGTCTCTTTTAGAGGTGTTGAAGCGCTCAGGGGAACGCGGGAGCTGTCGCAGGAAACCCAGACGAACCGCTGAATCGCGCCATCACACCAACACCAGCTCTTGCTTGTAAACACTCCGGTGATTGCAGCAAGCGATGTGCTCGGCTCCGAAGCGAAAGATTGAATGGGAGTTGCTCGCGTTGCTCCTTATATACCCGCTCTGCGGGGCGGTGCTCGCGATGCAAATTCCGCAGACCAAGGTACTTTGTGTACCATTGGCTCGTTTTGTACCACTCGAAGGTGATTGGGCTCTCGGGCGAGATCCCATTCGTAACGTCGAACGTGACAGACTGAAAGGGAACTATGGGTTTTGTTTTGTTTCACCTTAAAAGGACACTGCATAGATGAATAGACATGCATTTTCCATATATTAAATTAAAAGCTTTTTTCTTAAAGCATTGGATACATCAGTGATTAGAAAACGTTATTTGCTCCATAACCATAACTCATAGCCAAACCTGAAAAAAATGGTGCTAAAAGGGTAAAAACTTTAAAAAAATAAATAAATAAATAAGAAACTCTCAAAACATTTTTGAAGACTTGCCAAATTAATGAACGAAGAATGCATGATTTTATGCTTAAAATGGCACTGGGATTAAATATGGCAAATTTAATTGGTTTCAATGGACACATTTTTGTCTTTGAGGTCCTACATACAGTACATACATTAATAAAAGGAAATGAGGGTCAAATATTAAAACTACAACATAAAAACTTTTTTAACATACAAACAAACAATTGCTGTTTGCATTAATACAGCCAACATTTTCAAAAACTAAAATGTCCCCAAGGATGCACAATGGTTAAAGACGCCGTTATATTGCTTTTAGTCAGTTTTCCCAGAAGAAAAATACTATAATTTATATATGCATAAAGTGTTTAGGTGCACAATATATCACAGAATTAAAACACATTGAACTACAAGCCAAAACTTTAATGAGGGTCTTTAAAAAATTACAATGAATACAATTACTCAGAAGATGTCTTTTCTGGTTGTATAGTTGTCACTTGAAGCATACACCTGGTTATTAATATGCATATTTGATTTACAATCATGTATGAATATACTGTACTGTATATTATGTTCTGCATAAACTATTGAAATGAAGTCTTAGCGTGCTGACACTGGCAGCGAATGCTAATTTACAAACTCCTGATCTGAACAGGCCCTGAAATTGTCTCCAAATAATTTCCTAGCTTCATAATTTCCCCTCAGTTCCCTAATGACCCAGAACAGGTATTATGCACTGGAATGAATAATCACTACAAACTTTTAGCAGCTCTTTGAAAGAAAACAAAACAATCGCATCTCCAAAATGAATTATGAGCATGTTTCACTGGAGGGAATTAGGGTGTGGAATATTTAGTTCAAGCTGCGTTTGGCGAAAGGCTTTCACTGTTAAATGAGAATTGAAGTTTGGCTCTAACTACCTTCTAACTGTTAAACACACTCAATAGGAGGCCCATGTCAGCCTTTTTTATGACATGCTTTGCCGAGTTAACAACAGCTCTCAGAAACTCACATTACCACCCACAACTATTGTCAGCCGGGTCTAACAAACAGAGGCCGGGTCAAAACAAAGTGTCTATTCATATGTTTGCTTTACTCTGTTTCTAAATGGCACAGCATGCTTTTAAAGCCCTGGCACATCTTAATACAAATAAAAGCAACCTGTACTTTGCATTCCTTGAACAATAACTACAAATCTAATACTGTTTAGACTTTTTTTTGTTGAGGTTTAAAGAGGAGCACTTTGGTATTTGTTATGGCCGTTGCATGCATATGTCATAATTTCCTCAGACTGGAATAGTTTGCACAGAAGTTCGTTTCTGAAGACAAATGTAATTCTTAATAATAAGGTTATACGCAAAGACAGAACAGACCCTTTGAAATGCACCTTTCAGTTGCAAGTAGAAATGGCCTTTCATTTAATTCCCTAATCAAGTAAATCAGCAGAAACGAAAGAACTTCCAAGCTTTTACCTCTAATCAAGTCGGAAATGTATTACCAGCGAAGACTTTAGGGAGATGCAGACTTTTCTCTCCGTGCAAGTCATTTGTTTTTCCATTAAAGTCTGTCGGCCATGCAGAAGAGAGCAGAAGCAGAGGAAGCCGAGATTCAAATAGATTCACTAAATTATACAGCACCATTTTATGGAAATGATGCAATAAATTTGGCATTACAGGGATAGTTTGTCTAAAAATGAAACTTTTGACTTTATTTACCAAACTTTCAGTGGAAAGCAAAAAGGGAATTCATTAAAAATATCCTGGCTGCTCTCTAAAATGAAAGTGAAGGTGGATGAGGGCTTTAAAAAAACGACAGAAGAAACAACAACAACAAAAGTAGTGCATTTTACTGTACATTTTGCTTTTTACTTCTAGTGATCTAATAATACAACATTTTTGATTCGTTGTGGTGCCCAGTTTGTGAATGAATCAATCTTTTGAGTCAAATCTTCTCAATGAATCAACTGATCCAGTTTACCAGCCAGTTTGAGTGATTTGTTCACAAATTAAACTGGGGTGTGTTTCTCAATAGCTACTATGGTCACAAGTTCCAACATTATCAATACTAAGTTAATGAAACTTGTGATCAAAGTTAGTTAAAGATGCTTTTGGGAAATTATCTGATTCTCAAAATCAATTCTTACTCATCTGATTATTAGTGAATTTGAGTGATGCTGGTCTGTTTTGCACATAAAGCTACTTCAAAACGAATGGAATATAGCGCAAAAGTCATGAACTATTTTATTTACATTTTTAGGGACTAAAAAAATCAGCTTGTGCGAGCGCTTTTGGCGTTAAAATTGTAAAAAATCAGGTTTTACTAAAGCTGAAAGTGAAGCATTAGCACTGAAAGTGTGGACACGGTTATTTTTTGCATCTTATCATATTGAATATGCATTTGTAGGAGCTTCCCTTTCAGATGAAAAAATGTTATGGTAGATGAGTATTCAAATGTATCATGCAACATCTTGCTCGTCAAATTACTGGCATTTGCACCATTATTTAACGTCCCAAAAAAGCATGTCTTAAACTGTTTTGTGCTTGAAATGGCTGCAATTGTTGCTGCTATCAGTATATCAAAACTGCAAACAAACCTTCAATATTTGGTCCTCCGGGCATTTTCAATATACTATGGATTCTTTATTTCTTTATGTGACTACGCTAATTTGCGCTGTTGCATCCGTGTTCTTTATTTTGTGCATTGTTAGTAAATCACCCGCTGTATTACAGATGTTTGTGGAGTGTGTTTAGTTACTCAGGAACAGGCCTTAGTGACAAACAGAAAGAAAATGCCCTCCAATTCAAGAATAAGGGTCAAAAATTGCCCCTGCACAATTAAATCAAATCAATTACAGCAGTTTACAGAAAAATATTTACACTGCATGTTGCATGTTTTTTTTTCATTAATTAATTTATTCATTTATTTTTTTGCAGCATTGAGCATTATAACCAATCACACGCAATGGCCAATCAGAGACTGTAAATGATGACAGAATCTTCATTTTTGAGTGAACTGTCCCTTTAAGTGAATGATCTCTTACTAATCTTTTCTGTGTGAAGTTATATCCAAGTCTACAGCTTTGCCACTACGACAGTGTTACGCTATTAACAATAAAACCCTAAATCACCCTAAATCAAAAAATGACTTTTTTTACAGCTCAAATTATACACAGGTTTTAACAGAATAATGAATTTAAGTGTGTATTAAATTATAAGCTTCACATTTATGCCTGTAACTCTTGATAAAATGGCCCTTTTCACTGCCATTTTAAAGTTGATGCTAAAATCAATAAAAAATATGCCGAAAATGCAGCTGACTGAACTCATTTGCACACACAACCAAATATGTATCAAAACTGCATCTGATGCTCGGGACACTGACAAATTTGTCCCAGACATGTCTGTATATCCAGTATTTATGTCCCTGGAGTGAACGGCAGAGGGGACACAACAAGTACAGTTCTTAGAAATGGACAGATATTTTCATGATAGATGGATGTCATTAAGGGCCCCTTTGCACTTGGCATTAATTTTTAATTCACATCTGGAAAATTCTTTAGCTGGATTGCATTTACACCTTGCATCCCAAACATGGTGTGATGGATCTTATTTACCTGTGCAAAAATCACATTAAATTTTATTTTTATTTATTTATTTGATTATTATTTTTATTATTATTTAAAATGTATCAATTTTTTATTACATTTGATGTATTTTATCATATTTTGTAAGTAATTTTATTTACATTTATTTTCGTTTTTGTATATTTATTTACAATTTACTTTAATCTTTTTTTTTCATTTTAAGTCTCATTTTTTATTTTTATTACTGTTAATTTTATTATATTTTCAAGCACTATGTAAGACTCTCGCGATCGGCTTGTTTAAACGATTACTTAAATGCATTCTATTGATCTATTTCCCCCCAAATGAATTTGTGATCCAATCAAAGTGCGTTTACACTTGGCTTTTAACTTAGAAGATCATCAATATCAGGAAGGCAATTGGCACATCCTCAAGTAATGCAGAGGTCAGACAGATCAAAAAGATACTATGTCTACTTTTGAAGCAATTGACAGCAACATTTTGGAAGAAATAGTGCATCACCTAAAATCGTCAACCTGCTATCTTGACACACTTCCCACATCTTTTTTCAAAAGTGTGCTTAACTGTTTAGAAGCAGATCTTTTCGAAGTGGTGAACACCTCACTTCTTTATGGAACATTTCCAAACTCCCTAAAAACTGCAGTTGTCCCTCCTGAAAAAGAGCAATCTTGATAACACCATTTTGAGCAATTATAGACCAATATTCTTCCTTTTATAGGCAAAATTATAGAAAAGGTGATTTTAATCAGCTGAACAAATACTTAAACTCAAATGGATATCTGGACAATTTTCAATCTGGTTTTCGACCGCATCACAGCACAGAGACAGCACTCATTAAGATAATAAATTATATTAGCTTAAATTGTGACTCTGGCAAAATATCGGTGCTGGTATTGCTAGATCTCAGTGCTGCGTTTGACACTGTCGATCATAACATACTACTAGAGAGACTGGAAAACTGGGTCGGGCTTTCTGGGATGGTACTCAAATGGTTCAGGTCATAATTACAAGGGAGAGGCTATTATGTGAGTCTAGGAGAGCATAAGTCTAAGTGGACGTCCATGACATGCGGAGTCCCACAAGGGTCAATTCTTGCACCGCTCTTGATTAGCCTGAATATGCTTCCACTATGTCAAATAATGAGAAAGAACCAAATTGTACCACAGCTATGCTGATGATGCCCAGATTTACCTAGCCTTATCTCCAAATGACTACAGCCCCATTGACTCCCTCTGCCAATGCATTGATGAAATTAATAGTTGGATGTGCCAGAACTTTCTTCAGTTAAATAAGGAAAAAACTGAAGTCATTGCATTTGGAAACAAAGATGAAGTTTTCAAGGTGAATGCATACCTTGGCTCTAGGGGTCAAACAACTAAAAATCAAGTCAGGAATCTTGGTGTGATTCTGGAGACTGACCTTAGTTTCATATGTTCATGTCAGGCTTAAAAGGTGGCCTCTATTTTCTTTTGTTTTGCATTGATTTTCTTTGTTCTGTCTAGTGAAAAGCAACATTACTTCAACACTACAAACACACAGTCCCACAGTCAGTTGTTGTCCAGAAGTTGACCACTGTGAGAAGGTTGACGTGTTTGTAACCCCAATATCCCCGAGCATCTGATGGTTGGCTGTAACATCTGCTGTCTCATTTGCCATTCTAATTCAAATCCCAGTGCGGCAGAAATCGGGAGAGAGCGCTCTAATTGACTCAAATTGGAACATACTTTTTCAAGAGTTGTTTTCTGAAATATTTACAGTCACATCTCACAAAGGTTATTGGTCAGGGTCACTTACTGACAAAGAATTGAACTTGTTTTAAACCTGAATGATTTTTTCTTTTGTAGAACAGAAAAAAAAAAAATATATATATAATTTTTTTTTCTTTTTTTAAATAATACTGTACATGTGAACCAAAGTTTTGAAGCTTCAAAAAGGATGCGAAAAGTTCCATTAAAAAAATATGAATATTTTGAGCTATATTTGTATGTGATAAACAAACCTACAGTAAATGAATATGATGAATAAAATTAATAAGAGCTGATTTCGAGAATCAAATCGGTCCAAATTGTGAATGAATCAATCATATTGGCTTTGTGAACTGGATCGATTGATTCACCAATAAGATTCAACTCAAAAGAACGATTCTTCTAATAACACCAAATGTGTTTTAGAGTTTTTAAATCATCAAAAAGGATGAAAATACCCTTTTAAAAATAATTTTTGCTCCATATTCATAGCTTTGTATGTGAAACAAACCAAAACCACCATTTTCACTAAACATGGCAAATTAGCACGAGAGCACAATTCCAAAACAGAGCCGATGGGAGGGGAAATTTCTGCGACTGCATATGTATGAAGATTGTGCCCCACAGTATAAGACCATAAGTGAGCAGAAAACATATTTGGAGGAAGCAGTCGCCCAGGCAGCCTCTGGTCGGCTCACGGGAATAAAGCAGTTACCTCACTTACTAAAAGAAGATTAATGTTTTATCCCAAACCCAATAGTGCTTTGTCTCAGAGCGCTGCAGATGGGACAGAACGGAGAGACAGATGATAAAAGTTCTCTGTGTTTCCAATTCTAATAATTTTAGGTCATTTCTAATGGCAATGGATGACTGATACAAAGGGGAACTTTGATTGATTACCAGCCGCAGATGTCCTCGAAATGCTTTTGCTTCTTCGCTCACGTAAACTGGACCGCGGCATCAGGAGGCACCTTGAGTCATCCCCAGAGGATGAGCTGGTAAAATAAAAGGGTCTAAGTTTGGCTTGTTAGCATGGACATGTTATCCTTTGATGGAGGGATCTCATTCATAGCAGCATTGTTATTATTTAAAATTATATATATATACTTTAACTGCAGTTAGGACTAAGTTTAAGTAGGCTACTAAAATTATTAGAACATATAACTAGAAATTTAGCAAAACAGAAAAAAAAAAAAAAAAAACGAATGAAAATTAAAAAGCACATTAAAATGACTGAAACTTAAAATGAAAACTAAAAAACTTATTCAAAGTATTAACAAATATTTTTATAGTATATAAATAATACTAAAATTATGAAAAAAATATATATTTCATGTAAATATTTCATTCACTGAAATGAAGCTAAAATATAAATATTACATGAAAGACGTAACAGAAATAAAATATGTTGAAGTACTAAAGTTTACTGAAGTTTACAAAAACTAAACCTGACATAAAAATACTGCTAAATAGAAAACAACCCCAACAAACTAATAAAAAAAGACAAAAAAAAAAAAAAAAAAAAAAAAAATGAATGAAAAACTGAACTGAAAAAGTTAATTCAAAGCATTAATAAATACTAAAATAATTCTTAAATATTTTTTTTTACACAAACTTGCACAAAATAAATAAATAATAATAAATAAATAAATAAATAAATACTGAGGACTGTGAGTCAAAATTAAATGTTTGCATTATATCCAACTATAATTATAATAAAAAAAAAACTTACAAAGTCCATAAAACAGAGTAAAAAAATAACATTAAACAATAAAATCCAATACAACAAACAGACATAAAATCACATAAAAGCCTGCCTAAACAAATAAGCTTTAAGATGAGATTTAAGTTCACAGACATATCCAACTGTGTTTTTGTAACTTATTAATATAAACTTCTGAGTTTTTGACAGTTTAAGTGCCCTCACACCATGTGACAGCTGCTGCAGATCTGTGCGCTCAGGAAACCAAATGTCAGAAGTTTAAACTTTTATGGCTTTAAAATGCATGTTTTCAGCATGATAGACATGATAACTAAAACCAAACACTTTTTTTTTTTTTTTTTGCAGAGTATCTGAGGTACAAGCTGTAAAGGCACAGCACTTTAAAAAAAAAAAAAAAGGTCGGGGAACAGCAGCTCATTTGCATTTAAAGAGACAATGCAAAAAAATGCTTTCTCTTGAAATAGACATTTTCAAAATGTGGTATTTTGAGCTGAAACTTCACAGATGCGTTCTGTGGACACCCGAGACTTATATCTTTTAAAAAGGGTATAATCGGTGCCCTTTAAAAATGAAAACAGGCCTATAAGTTAAAAGTCAAGATTCTCATCAGTTTAGTGGATGTAGATTCAAATCAATACATTTTCAAATCAATTTACTCTAAACACAACTAATAGTTAAACTTTATCACTTTGCGATAAGGTTCAATCATGAACAACAATTTTTACACCATTTATTATCTAAATCTAAAATCTTCTGTAAAGTATTGCTTGGTTCATGGTAATGTTAATGCATTGATCTTTATTGGAAAGTATTACAACAACGTTTACAGGACTGTTCTTAGGCTGCTTTAGACTCAAAATTCAGTGCTTTAGAACAAAGAACTTGATTTGATTATAAAGTTACTAAACAATGCTCAGAGCCTCTGGATTCGGTGTTCCTCATAATTTGATGCAGGCACACAGAAAACTCTCTGTGTTGAGAAGCGGACATGTGACGTGACTGGAATGACTGGATGGGTTTATCGTAATTTTATGCTGAGAATGAATCAAATGCAGGGCGGCAGCAAAATTACCAGTGATTCTGTAATCAGAAACTGTTTGGATATGTGCCCTTGAAAGAGAGAGAGACAGGGAGAGAGAGGGATGGTGGAGCTTGCAGATGGATGTGTTCCAATCCCCAAACAATGATCAGTGTGTCGCCTCAGTGATGAGGGAAGACCGAGCCAACAGAATGACAAAAATGAACAATACATAAAATGTTGTTTATACATTTAACTCTTTCCCCACCATTGATAGAATTTTCCAGCTTTGCGTGTTTTCGCTGATATACAGTAGGAGGCACTATTATGCACTTTCTGATTGAGTGATACATTTCTGGATAAAACACAGAAAGAAGAAGAAGGATCAAAAGATTGTCTGCAGGTGCATTTGCAAAATTACTATTATATACAGTCATGCCCAAAAATATTGGCACCCTTGGTAAATATGATCAAAAAAGGCTGTGAAAATTCATTGTTTTTACATTTAAAGAGACAAATTGAAAATAAAATTGAAGATAAAATTGAAATTCTATCATCTTTTATTCACTCTTTTGTTGATCCAAACACATTTTCATGGTGTTTTCAGTTTATTTTTAGAGCTTGACAGCCTTAGTTATCTTATGAATTTCAATAAATGGAAAAAATGACCGGTATATTCATCCTCCATTCCTGAAGTACAGAAGAAAGACAGTCACAAAGGCTTAGATAAACACGAGGGTGAGTAAATAATGACAGAAGTTTAATTGAATAGGATGAGCTATCCCTTTAAAACAACACTCCCTCTCCCAAAGGCATTGACAGGCTGGTGATAATGACAGACATGGCTCTAAAACTCGGTTTCAAAGAGTTTGTTTCCTGCAAAGTTCAAACACACATTAATATGACTTCATTCAGCAAGCCCTCAGCATCCTAGCAGAGCGTCCCAAGCTGCAGTGATTGAAATGTAATTATTGGCAAATTAATTCATCTCAGCGTCCATGCAAGTGATTGCTTCCTCACTGCAAGTCCATCTGGACCAGCGTAGCTTCTCTTTCACGCCGAATCCTCGATGAGTTCTCTTACAGGGCCCACGCTGTGCGTCGTATCACGTGTCCCTGAGCTCTTTTCCATGCCACATCCAGCAGTGGGCCAAGGTTTAGGATCTGCCACAAATCCCCCGGCGCTCCCGTACATGTCAGGCTGTATAATCTCTTCTACATGGGCTGCCATGTTAAGGCTTTTGTTTTCCAACGTGTGTGCAGAGGATGCTGAATTTTGGTTTCTGTCAGTTTGAATGCGCTAGATGCAGAGAAACGTCATCTTACGTCTCAGTGTCAACTCGCACACTGATACTTCATACACTACATACTTAAAAGTATATACTTCTCTGGTGTAAAAAAAAAAAAGAGGAACTTGGAGCTGTGATGTCAAATTATTTAGGAAAACAGTGTAAAGAAACATCCATTTAACACTTTAAAGTACGTGTACGTTTGAAGGAGTATTTCTGTTCCAAAAATACTCCTTCCAGTTTGTCACAAGTTTCGGAAAGTTTTTTTCGAGGATGGGTCTGTGTGACGTTAGATGGAGCGGAATTTCCTTATATGGGTCCTAAGGACACGTCTGCCGGAAGAGCAGAGCAGAGACGAGACATTCACTGATTAGAGCGAGAGCATCGCGAAATGTCACAAAAGAAATGTGTTTTTGGTTGCCAGGGCAAGACAACCCTGAACAGATTACCAAAAAAAAACAGCATTAAGGGACCAGTGGATGGAGTTTATTTTTACAGAGCATCAACGGAGTTGTGCAAGTGTTTTTGTTTGTTCCCTGCATTTCGAAGATGCTTGTTTTACAAACAAGGCCCAGTTTGACGCCGGATTTGCACATCATTTATTTCTTAAGGATAATGCAGTCCCAACGAAAAAGGGTCACGATCGTGTTTGAACCGCAGGCGGTGAGTAAAACTGCTTCAAATATCTCTGTGTTGTTAACTTAGCTATCGGCGCGTAAGCACATCAAGTAAACAACATGCGATGTTGTCATCAAACTGCACTTTCCACATGTACACCTTAAAAAAAAAAAAAGACGACATAAAGTGGAACTTAGTCATTTTCCAAAACCGCTAAGCAAATATATACAGTTTCAGTACATACCACATAGAGACGTCGTTGCTGATGCTGCTCTTGTTAAATTTCAGCCTCGGGATTCTGGATCATAAATATACGCTGAATCTGACTGTTAGCCATGGTTTGTTTGGGATGATGTTTTTTTCCTCACGGTAATGTCACAGCTTCCACATGCTCTCAACGCAAAAGCCTACTCGCGCTCGTGATTCTTTAGCTCCGCCCACACGTCACGCCTCCAGCCGGTCGTGTTTTTCTGGGAAAAAACGGTACAGACTATCTTTCTCTTATGAATATAATAAAACTAAAGACTTTTTGGAGTTATGAAGGATGCAGTACTACTCTATAGGTACTCAAGATTAACAGGATACTGAGTGAAAACGAGCATTTCACCCTTTAAAGTTGCCTCAAAAACAGAATAGTTGAAGTTCAGAGGTTTGGCATCGTAGTATGTTTTTTAAATGTTTTTGAAAGAAGTCTCTTCTGCTCAGCAATGCTGCATTTATTTAATAAATAAATAAAGAAAGAAAGAAAGAAATATTCTTATGTTGAACATAGAAGAAGATATTTTGAAAATTGCTGGAAATCAAACAGTTGATGGTTGCCATTTACTTCCATGGTATTTTATTTTCCTACTATTTAAGTCAATGGCATCCACCAACTCCTCGTATAACCAAGAAAATAATGTTTTTAAAACATTTAAAAGTTGACATTTTGAACATTAGTAAAACATTCTTAAAACATATTTTAGTAAGCTGGCTTTGTACTTGATATCCTACTAGAAACAAGACAGCGGTTTACTCTGCAAATGTTTTGATGATTCTTTTTAAAAATGTCTCTTAGCTGCTCAATTGCAGAGGATAAACAAAGCAATGCAACATTAGCATTTGTTAGACAGGCGTACTATTATCAACATAGAAGATGGTCTAATGTGTTCTACACACCTGTCTCTGCAAACATTTGCTGAACAGGTTTTATTATCATGTCTTTGTGTGACCTTTGGCTCACTGATGCATTTTATTTGCTTCGAAGTCAATAAGCTGTCTACATGATACATCCACATTGAGAAAAATCAGAGCACTAGATTCCCACATGCATTTCAAGTCAAGCGACATTCAGTTGCACTGTTTTTTAGTAGGAAATTTCAGCAAAAACGCTGCAGGTAGACGGATCTCCAAGACTTAAAACCCCTGCTGAGTGCATTAGATATTTAAAAGATGAACTTCATTACGCAACCTATCAGATTTGGGCTTCGAGATGGATTGCTGCAGTATATCTTTCACAAAATATTTCCTACACCTGAGCGTCTGGATTCAAAAAGAATTGTAAAAGTCTGTTTCATATTTCAAAATGAGCAATATAATCTATCCAGAGACTAGACGGTACAAATAGATTGAAGGCAACACAAGGACACCACAGCGATTTCAGACTAGGGATTCTCATACTCCTAAATAATCCACAAGTAGCCGCATGCAGCATAAAAAAGCATTACAAATTAGTGATGTTCGCTCCTTGGCAATTGAGATTACCTAAAACAAAAAAAGAAGCATGAGTAGTGCAGTTTTATAGGGCTCGAGGGAGATATTGAGTGATGACTATGAACCCTCAGAGGGAAGGAGAGAGTATTGGGAGATAGATTTGTGGTTGTTCTCCCATGGGCGGCACAGCGCACCATGTGTTTGCCATCTGTTTGTGGGCAATAATGCTGCACGGTGATCAAAATGAATAAACAAGACACGTTCCAGTGGGCTTGTTAGAATGAGAGATTCAGAAACCTTGATTTGCTGGTGGTGACATTTCGGTATAACCCCCATAGACGATCTGGTTTGAATATCTGGAGTCTAAAATAAATCCGTCTAGAATGGAATTACTTGAGAAACAGAGTCCCCTAGTGGAAAGACTGGGGAAGTGCACTGCAAACCATGGGACTATGGATCATACCTTTTCGGAATTTGTAAATACTAATTCTTAAGTTCTGGTGTCACAGTTGGCATCAAATTGCATAATTGATGTGGACTTCACATATTTGGATTTCTAAAGCTGCTGAGTCACCTCAGGAGAGTTTAGGTGTCATATTTTGGAGTATAGCTTCACCTGGAACAGTAGATGCTAAAATGGGTGATAGATTTCCAAAGCACAGTAGATTTGATCAATAAAAAAAAATTCTAATTGCTCAAACAAGTAACACTCTTGAGTTAAACACTGTTGATCTGAAGTGCAAAAGGCTCATAAGGTGTAATTTACTGTGACGACTTTATACTCATAACACCAGCTCAGTGCCTGCCGCCTCACCGAGTGTTTACTGAAACCAACACACACTCAAGAATAATGATTAAAGAGGGAAAGTAGGGTCAAGAAAAGAAGAGAAAATTAATAGAAGGAAGGAGGGAGGAAATGATGAAAAAAGATAAAGAAACAAACAAACGAAATAAAGAAAAAGAAGGTATAGGAAATGTAGACATAGGAATAGTGGATAGGGAAAATGAAGGAAATAAAAGCAGAATGAAGAAAGAAAGGAAACTAATAGAAGGAAGGATGGAGTGAAGAAAGGATGGATGAAAAGGGAAGGAAATAAAAGCAGAATGAAGAAAGAAGGGAAACTAATAGAAGGAAGGATGGAGTGAAGAAAGGATGGATGAAAAGGGAAGGAAATAAAAGCAGAATGAAGGAAACAAGAAAAGAAAGATAATGAAGGCAGAAGGGAAAATGAATAGAATGAAGGAAGGAAGAATGAAAGAAAATGAAGAAAGGAAATTAATGGATGGCAGGATGGCTGGATTAAAAAAGAAAGGAAATAAAACAGAAAGAAGAAAATGAAGGAAAAAGAAAGAAGAAAAGGAAGAAGATGAAAGAAGAAAGGAAACTTAAGCTTAAACTTTAAAGAAATTAAAAGAAGGAAGGAAGGAAATCAAGGAGGATGGGAGGAAAAAAGTTTATGAAATATAGCAAGAATGAAGGAAGGGTGTAGAAAGAATTGACATGAGTGAAAAAAGGGGGAGGCACAAGATGGAAAAAATGAAGAAAGACAGGATAGAATGAAGTGAAGGAAGAAGAGTTGTGTGAGAAATGAGATTGAGGATTCAGTGGGCGGAGCTTGTCTTTGTGCCTGCAGGGAAGAGGAGCTTGTTCACTGAGATCTGGGTTCTCTGCAGACTCTAACTCCATTTATTTATCTGCTGTTTTATCAGCTGCTCACTTTAATCAGGCCAGAACCATCACCGCGACTCCAGCAGCACCAAACCAGCATTTGTTTGCGCAGATGAAGAAATCCCAACAGCTGGAATTCAGCACTCACTTCTTCTAGCCAATTAGCACGGTTCTGACACCATGTAGTGACTGTGCTTACAGTGTAATGATGCTATTACAGAGGGTAATAATTATACTACTTACTCAGTAGAATAAACTGTGTGTGATTAATTATGATGATATCTTGTGCAAATAATGCATGAAGGTCACAGCTTTTTAATGCACAAATGCAGCTGTCTGTATTTACACACACACACACACACACACACACAAAAACGAATAGAGTCCAGCCAATGCATTCTTCTAAGCATCCTTCTGAAAATCAAAACAACACATAAATAAGTTGCTATTCAACTATGATTTTGAGATAAAATCCAGATGTTGTCCAAAATCCACCTTTTATTTGACTGTTTTGGCTTGTAAACGGTGCTTGATCTTTGCCTGTTTCTCTCCTGATTCGGATGAGACAACCTTTTCACTGAAGAAAGCAATATTATGGATAGAGGATATTTTAGATGGAAGTAAATGTCTGAATACAAAAAAAACAACTTAATGATGGATTTGTTTCTTACAAACATGCAGCTCTTAAGATGTTCACTGATGGACTGGAGTTTTGTGGATCATTGTGATGTTTTTATCAGCTGTTTGGACTCTCATTCTGGCGGCACCCATTCACTGCAGAGTGAGCAAGTGATGTAATGCTACATTTCTCTGGATCTGTTCTGATGATAACCAAACTCATCTGCATCTTGGATGGCCTGAGGGTGAGTAAACATTCAGCAAATGTTCATTTCCAGGTGGATCAGCATCTTGCAAATTGTTGGTGATTTGCATAACCTGTCTAGAGAAGCAAGTGAAGAAACTGAAACCAAGGGAGCAGTGAGTATCAGCTGGCTCCATAGCTCAGTGGTTAGAGCACTGGTCTTGTAAACCAGGGGTCGCGAGTTCGATCCTCGCTGGGGCCTGTGTGAATCCAAACATTTAGCTTAAAACCTATAAAAACAACTGCTATTTGCACTTCTATCATAACAGTAAGTACTCAAACTGAAAGCTCCTTTGGATTAGTCTGTAAACTGCACTGAATGAATCCAAAGATTTCACCATTAAACTCATTTCAAACATATTACTGTTCAAAAAGTTTGGGGTCAGTAACATGTTTTTATATTTTTAGAATTATCTTATGCTCACCAAGCCTGCAATTATTTGATCAAAAATACAGTAAACATCGTGGAACAAAAAATGTATATTTGAATATATTTTAACATTTTTATCAGCATCATTCCTCCAGTCTTAAGAGTCACATGATCCTTCAGAAATCACTCTAATATGCTGATTTACAAACATTTCTATGATCAATGTTGAAAACAGTTGTGCTGCTTCATGTTTTTGTGGAAACCATGATGCATTTAATTTTTTATTTACAAAATTATTTACAAAAGCCTTTATTTGAAATATAAATATTTTATAACATTATAAACTTATATACTGTCACTTTTTCGATCAATTTAATGCATCCTTGCTGAATAAAAGTATTCATTTCAAAAACTGACCTCAAAAACTTTTTAATGATAGTCTAAGGTTTAAAATAAACATAAAAAAAAAACAAAAAAAACTTTTACCTGATACTTTTATCCAAAGCGACTCAAAGTACACTCAATACGCTATTCCCTCGGAGGTTAAAAGTCTTGTTCAAGGGCACATTGGTTAGAAATCAGCTGAAAGTTTTCTATTTTCAGCTCAAATCTTTACCCACTATGCTAAGCCTACATAATTGCACCAATAATACCATAATAAAATGAATTAGAAAATGAAAACAGATAGAAACAATGTAAATATTAAGCTTTGTTTTATTTTGATATCAGTGCCTCTCATTCTATCTTGCTGGATGTTTTAAGTAAACCACCTGTATGCAACAGCTCAAACAACTCACTAAACATAACGACATGTGAATGCAACAAACATCACCAGGAGTGAACCGGGTGAGAACTCGTTGTCTGAGTAGAAATGTAATTTCCTGTAGGAGACTGACAGTCTGTGAGGTCAAGTCCACATGTTTGAGGTCTCAGCTCTCATCTGCCTCTAGATTGATGTTGTTTCCAAACTTGGCATATAACTGAACCTTCAAATCTCCGAGGAGCTCCTGTATGGAAGACACACGACCCTCCAAAGCTTTGATCTCGTCCTGCAGAGCTTCCTGTGGAGACCAGAATGTAAGCATGGAAATGTTAAACACTACAACCAGATTTCAAATCAAACTCGGCAAGCAATAAAAAAATAATTTAACATCTGACATCTCTGGGAAAAATGTATCTAGTCATTTTTTTTTCTTGCTTGATGGTTTTGCGTTAGTTATTTGTCTTCAATTGCAACTTAATTTGTGTGAATACTAGCCGAATCTGTATATTGAGTAATATGTGTTAAATAACAGGGCAGCCCAGACAGAAACTACAAGAATTAATTTTTAATAAAATGCTAGATCAAGATACCAAAATACCAATATTAACCAGGAAAAAAAATAAACTAATGGAGGACTTTTCATTATAAACAATCCAGAAATACACCAGGACTTTTATTTTGAAATGCATATGATTTACTATTATTAGCTACTTGTTCAGAAAAAGGAGGACTCTTACAACCATCCACAACATAAACACCATGAATAAAACATCATATTTCATCAACAGTCGATAATAATGAATCTACTGACATAATGTGCAGTTTTCACCAATTGCAAACTTTGAAATATAAAAAAGATGTCTGTTATACAATTTAAGATATTGAAGACTTTTTAAATACCTGCAGGGACTGGTTTGATTTGCACATGTGCTCCTAAATACATTTTACAGTTCACGCACATCTATTTTAAGCCTCAAATACGAGCTAGACACTTTTTATACAAGCAAAAAGAAATTAAGTAATGCAGTTTAATAGCCAGTAAATCTAGAAAAGGTCTTATATACATCCTCCTGCAGTAACCTGAGCTTAAGTCACGTGCAAAAACAAAATGATTAGAGTCGAATCAACTCTTGTGAGATTTGAACCTTCAGCCTTTCCAGCTCAGATCTTTAACCACTAGGCTACAAGTTTTTTTCAGATTGAGGCCGGGCTCAGTCGGGCTGCCTAGCTCTGAGGGTTCGGTTGGTCACCTTCGCAGCCTCCAGCATTTCCTGCGTCTCTTCTTGAGAGTGACTGATGAACACGTCTCCGATCTGATAAGGGATCAGCAGTGCGTCGTCCTCGAACATCATGAGGTCATCACTGGCATCCTCCAGATTCTGTAAGGATTTCTGGATGAAAAGAGTTTGATCAGCCACCACCTGAACAAAATGTAAACTAGAATGCATTTCAAACCATCTATTTACCTTTCTGGCCTCGATTTCGTCTTTAAGTTCAGACATCCGATTTGTGTTCCTGGCAAACTTGTTGATCTTTTGCTGGTCCTCAAATGTTACATTGACATCCTCAGCTGCCTGTTACGATTCGAGCGAGTTTTCCGATTAAAACAATGCATTTATTCCAATATAAACTAATCCTTCTGCTCTCCACATTAAAACGCACATTGGAAGTTAAAATCAATTATATTTTTTAAGTATAAACTCAATAAATAATGCCCTGCAATAACTATTATAAAATAATAGTTTAGAGCAAATAAACACAGAATTGTGTTTAAAAGTTATGTTATAAAAAATTCTGATAAAATCATTTTCTTTGATGCACTGAATTTTGCTGTTTGAATTTTATAATATATCACCAATTGCTTTGATTTACAATTATTTGTTTTATATATGTTTTTGTTACAGAACACTTGAAGCTGATATATATATATATATATATGAAGAGTTAATTTGCAAAAACAGATTTTTAAACAAAATGTTTTTTCATTGTGCATTTTAATTAATCTCAGTCAACAGAAATTTGTGTTATTTTGATTAGGTTAAATAAATAACTAAAAAATACAGCTAATTAACGCAGTGAAAACATTATTACATAATACAAAACATGACGTTTGAACATTTTGAAAAACGGAGTTGATTGTTTTTTGCAAACTCTTCATATAGAAAAAAGGCATAAAACTGTAACTTAATAAAAATAAGCACACAGTGATGTTCGCAGATATTAACTTGCACATAAGCAGAAGGAAAATTATCTTCAGCTGAAAGATTAAATAAAAT
The DNA here is from genome assembly GCF_003368295.1 of Carassius auratus. Classification (NCBI taxonomy): domain Eukaryota; kingdom Metazoa; phylum Chordata; class Actinopteri; order Cypriniformes; family Cyprinidae; genus Carassius; species Carassius auratus. The sequence goes on from NW_020524685.1 coordinate 136,329, forward strand.
GTAAATAATAATAAAAGAAATTTAATGTCTTTCAGAAAGTCTCAATAATGTGACGTTAGCCCTTTAGCTGCTCTCACAGCCAGTGAAAACAAACACTCTCCAGAGTCACTCTGCTCTCTCAGTCCTTCACCGTTTCAGAGCCACTAACGTGTTACTAAAGAAGGACAAATATATAGAAAGGCAATGTAGACAGAACGGCGTTTATTTGAACACATAGGCCTACCACTCCTTTCTTCATGGTGGCTGCCATCTTGAACTGGAAGCGGACTGCGTGCACGCGCGTGAACGGCGGCGGAATGGAGCACGTGGGCTTTCATTGCGTTTTCAAAAATGTGCTTCTTTTGTCAAGTGGAGAATGACATATTTGATTCAGATCGGGACTCCGCTTTTGACGGCTGCTGGCGGACGTTCGGAGGACATTCGTCTGAGACAGTTTGTGAACGTCCCTGTTTCGTCCCTCATCTTGAGAAATTTGAAAAATTCAGTCCTTTATCTTTTATCATCAGACCCGACCAGTGTTGGGCAGTAACTAGTTACATGTAACTAATTTACGTAATTTAATTGCAAAATAAATGTAGCAATCTGTTAATGTACTGTAAACTGTAATTAAATTACAGTTAATTATGATATTGTTAATGATTACAAAGGGAGTTACATTTTAATATTTTCACATACATATTTAAAATATGAGAAACCAATGTTTCTGGAGTTGAAGACAGAATATGACACATGTTTATTCCATAACTGTTTTATTTCCTATTTTGGTTTATGTAAATGATTATTTATTTATTTTATTTTTAGATTAACTTTTTTCCAAGGCATTGTTAGATGCCATTGTTTCCTGTAATAGCTATGCAAAGATTTGATTTAAAAACAGTATCATAGCCATTAAACTATATCTTATGATTTTATTGATCTGTATTTAACCTAAAAAAGATTGCAAAGTAAAAAGAGCTGCTAAAGTCCTATTTTGAGGTGGTTGTACTTTACAATCTTAATTCAAGTGAAGAAGGATTCTGAAATCTGAGAGTAATCAGTGTTGAGTACCACTGTAACATTAACCCTGCCTGCTTTAAATGATTCAAAATAATCAAAATTTGAAAACAATAGAAATTTAGAAAAGTAATCAAAAAGTAATCAAATGTAATCAGTTACTTTACTTAAAGTCACTTGAAACAGTGACACTACATTTTACATTTTAAATAAGGTAATTTGTAATCTGTAACCTATAACATTTCCAAAGTAACCTTCCCAACACTGGACCTGACACCTTGCGACTCAGACAAAGAGAGTTGACAAAATCAAACTAATATAAACTCATATTGGATTTTAAAGGGTATTTTTGCCAAAAGCAAATTCCTTTAAAAAAAAACTGTAATAACTGTAAAATGTTTTGATTTGCTGATTGATATTATTTTTTGTACTATATAGATTTGAATACATTGTAAAATAAAGTTAATGCTAAATTAATAATTTTCATTTCTGGAAAAAGAAAATAGGAGTAACTTCTGTAATGAAAAATGTAATTAAATCAGGAGTCTGTTGCAAATAAAATGTTTTGCAAACTCCGAAGCCCCGATCAAATGATTCGCAAAACGCGCTTCGGAGTCCCGATCTGAATCAACTGTTTTGCGAACTCGCTCCGAAGCCCCGATCAAATGAAAATGCACTTCGGAGTCCCGATCTGAATCAAATGTTTTGCAAACTCCGAAGCCCTGATCAAATGATTCGCGAAACGCGCTTCGGAGTCCCGATCTGAATCAAATGTCTTGCAAACTCGCTCCGAAGCCCCGATCAAATGATTCGCGAAACGTGCTTCGGAGTCCCGATCTGAATCAACTGTTTTGCGAACTCGCTCCGAAGCCCCGATCAAATGAAAATGCACTTCGGAGTCCCGATCTGAATCAAATGTTTTGCAAACTTCGAAGCCCCGATCAAATGATTCGCGAAACGTGCTTCGGAGTCCCGATCTGAATCAAATGTTTTGTGCCTTCCAGGTTTGCGTGGAAAGTTAAATCGGAAGTTAAAGTGGAGACGTTAAATCACGCTACAAAACGGGATGTTTGTGGTGCAGAGCAGTAAATGTCGAGATGGTGACTTATATTAAAAACAATAACTTCTATTAAAAGCTTATCGGCAACTATAGACATTAATCAAATATAGTATGTTTTATTTGTATTGTTAGATGTATCAAGTGTTATACAGCTCGTGGGACAGGCGTACTACTCTGGCTGTGACATCATCATCCTGGGGAGGGACTTTGAGAGGATTCAGATCATCCCAGGAGCCAAACACGGGAACATCCAGGTGGACACACACACACACACACACACACACACACACACACACACGGTTCTGGCACCCAAACAACATCAAGGTCTTTATAAACTGTTACAGCACTTACTCAGAGTGACACATAGCATAGCTTTTAGCCTCATCGTTGCAGTTTGAGGTTTAGTAATTAGTTTTATTTTTATTTTTTTTAGCCTTTATGTCAGTTTTAATAATTTTAGCATTTCAACTTTTTTGTAAAAAGTTACTACTTTAATTTTAGTACTGTTTTCATTTAATTTATAGTGCTTTTTACTTTACAAATAATTGCAAAACAACTTTACAGAAAATTAAGTTTCTACAATATTTAGTAGTAGCTTACACGATTTATCTTTATCATTTTACTTTAGCTTTATTTCAATTTCAGAAAACTGTTTTTAGTAGTTTCAGTCTTAGTTAACAACAATGACACATAGTTGGATGCTTTGGAAATTACTAGTTAGGAATACAAGTTTAACTGTGTGTGCTTATTTTACATATTTATTTTTTTAAATAAAATGTACAAATTATATATTTTTTTGTACGAGTTTCTGTCTTCTGCTGAATGCTAAAAAGATGATGCTTTAAACACCATTGGTTGATGGTACCCATTCACTTCCATAGTATTTCTTCCTGTAGCATAGAAGTCAATGGGTGCCGTCAACTGTTCGCTCTCAAAAAAAAAACATCTTCTTTACTGTTCAGCAGAAAAAAAACTTGTTCAGGCTGAGGAAGAGTAAACGATCGCAGGATTTGATTGTTTGATTCCTCTCACACAGACAATACAGTTATATGAGTGTTAATCTAAACTGTGTTTGAATATGAAGCATTTTTTGTGTGTGAACACATATGTGAATCAACCAATCAGCTGTCACTCGATTTCAGAGCCGCTAACTAGAATAAGATCACAGCTACTTTTATTTTCAGTATAAATATGGAGTTGAACACAAGGCTTGATGAAATTATACTGTGATAAATATAAAGCATATTTATAATCAGAGGCTCCTGCAGACGTATGTTTTAGGAAGATTGTCCAGGGTTTATTTTTTACTCTTTTCTTTTACCTGTCACCGTTCGACTCGGACACAAACACGAGAGATTTTAATTTGATGAAGGTCATGGTGTTCTTCTTCACCACAGAGAATGATGCTCTTCCTCTTGTTTTCCAGCTAAAATATCTGAACATCCTTAAATCGAGGATATAAATGAGTTCATGTTTAAAACAAGAACAAATATCTGTCAGCGGCTAAGAAAAACAATAGTTTTCACCTTTGGCAGAATTTTTTTTCCCCGTTTTAAGAATAAACCAATAAAAATCTACAAATAAATATATTGAGTAGATAAAAAAAATTCATATCTGAGGTAATTATGCATCCCATGCAAATGTCTTGGTTTCATGATGTTCATATATTAGCACTGGAATACAGAGTGTAATAATTTTTTCTTCCCCAGATTATTGCTGATGTGAGGAAGCAGTGATGAATCCGCTGTTTAGTGATCATGCTCTCTGCCCTTTAACCTCTCAAATCTGAATATATACGCCAATTAATCTAATTTTATATCGAGTATGAAGAGATCTGTAATATACTTGAATGTCATGTAATGAGAAAATAAATTACTTAATGCAACATCCATTATTTCTTTGCTGGGTTTAAGTTTTTTTTAAGAATGCTTATGTCATCTTTTATTATAAACATGAGTGCAGTATTAGCATTTGTATCAACATTATTAGAAATGTCTGAATGAATCAGAATCAGATAGATTTTCTTCCTTAGTATTTCTGTCTTGTTTTCTAGTATAAATTAATGCTTTCAAACGATTAATCACTTTAGAATATGAGCTGGGTCATTCTGTCGATTCATTCAGGGCTGCTCTGGGTTTAGTACAAACACAACACTAGTCTAGGGAGGTATAGTCTTGTCTCTGAGAACAGCTTAACCTCAGCTTTCCATAAGGCTGTCCTTGTCCTGTTTGCAAATGACTAAAAGGGAAGAAAAAAGAATACATAGAATAAGTTCACAGTTTTATGAAAAGCAATGAAATCCTTATAATCAAGTGATGATGAACTTAATCGGTAACACTTTTGAATAACGGTCCATTAGTTAATATTAGTAAACTACTTTAGTTAAAATGATCTAAGCAAGAACAATCCTTCTACAGCATTTATTAATCTTAGTTGATGTTCAATTCAACATTTACTAATGCATTATTTAAATCAAAAGTTGTGCTAACAATGAAAAACTGTATTTTCATTAACATGAACAAAGACGAATAAATACAGTAATAAATGTATTGTTCATTGTTTGTTCATGTTCATTAATGAATTAACTAACATTAACTAAAGGACTAGTATTCTAAAGTGTTACCACTTCATCTTTGTAAATAAGTAACGTTAGTCAAATTAAAGAGAGAAGCTTTAGCTCCATCATTAATCTAGACATTCAAAGTGCTCACTCTGTATATTGTGCTCATAACACCATTTAGTTTATTATATAAACGGCAATATAAGTTAAAAAAGTAATAAGAATTCATTTAAACTTTGAATTCTTATGAAGTCTCAGCTTTCACTGCTAACTACGTTACCGATATTGCTAGCTATTTAATAAAAGTCTGACACTGGCTGTCAACATAATGTTAAAAATGACCAAAAAACATAGAGAAAGAACAGAGTCTTACCTGTGAAAGATAACACCCCGAGATCTGTTTTTATTATCGTGTGACGGTTTGTAGGTGTCCAATCTGTCGATGAGTTAGGTACATTTTCTTCTGTCCTGATGTGAGAGTTATGAGAGTTGCCCGCTCCAATATGGCGGCGACATTGACGTGTGGTCGAGCGGCCAATGAGGCGTCTAGGTATTTATATGTCTATGGTTCAGAGCGGCTTCGCGAATCATTTGAATCAGTTCGGGAGTTCGGAGTGGCTTCGCGAATCATTTGAATCAATTCGAGAGTTCGGAGCGGGTTCGCGAATCATTTGAGTCAGTTCGGAGCGGGATCGCGAATTATTTAAATCAGTTCGGGAGGTCGTAGCGGGTTCGCGAATCATTTGGGTCAGTTCGGGAGTTCGGAGCAGGATCGCGAATTATTTGAATCAATTCGAGAGTTCGTAGCGGGTTCGCGAATCATTTGAGTCAGTTCGGGAGTTCTAAGCGGGTTCGCGAATCATTTGAGTCAGTTTGGGGATAGCGAATTATTTAAATCAGTTAGGGAGTTCGTAGCGGGTTCGCGAATCATTTGAGTCAGTTCGTGAGTTCAAAGCGGGTTCGCGAATCATTTGAGTCAGTTTGGGGATAGCGAATTATTTGAATCAGTTCGGGAGTTCGTTGCGGGTTCGCGAATCATTTGAGTCAGTTCGTGAGTTTAAAGCGGGTTCGCGAATCATTTGAGTCAGTTTGGGGATAGCGAATTATTTGAATCAGTTCGGGAGTTCGTTGCGGGTTCGCGAATCATTTGAGTCAGTTCGGGAGTTCAAGGAGGGTTCACGAATCATTTGAGTCAGTTTGTGGATCGCGAGTATGTATATATATATATATATATATATATATATATATATATATATATATATATATATATATATATATATATATATATATATAAATGTACATACAGTGATATATACATACAGTAGAACAGTGAAATTGAAACAGTAGCCTTTTCTTTTCTTTTTTTTTTTTTCTTGTCCCAGGTGTTGATTTCCATTTTCCACCTTTATACCTGCCGATATAGCCTTTTCAAAGAACCACAAATAAATATATATAAATATATATAAATGTACATACAGTGATATATACATACAGTAGAACAGTGAAATTGAAACAGTAGCCTTTTCTTTTCTTTTTTTTTTTTCTTGTCCCAGGTGTTGATTTCCATTTTCCACCTTTATACTTGTCGATATAGCCTTTTCAAAGAACCACAAATAAATAAATAAATAAGCATCTCAAAAATGACATGTTTCACAACGTTGTTGTAGGCCTACTTGTTTACTTTCTAAAAACCCACAGGGCCACAAGTGGCCATATGAAGAAAAACCCAGATACTTCCATTCAGCTTTGCTCTTGTCTTGATAAACTCCATATTTACTGTACTTATTTTGATGGTTCCCATTGTATTTTTTTTAGTAATTTTCAAATGCATGTGTGATAAATTATGTGCTTTTTTCCGATGTATTTTCTTTTTCAATTCAATCTTTATATTGCTAAGTAGAAAAACCGAACCTAAAGACATTTCAAAATGTCTTTAAGAAATGAATCTTTCTCTCTTTCAGCTTCAGAATAGCCACATGATCCCAATGTGCTCCTGTTAAGTCGAGCCACAGAATGGACGAGCTCTTGAATATTTAGTTAACATAATGACAGCTGAACAAACTCACTGTGGTTGCTAGTGCTAGTTTCTTAAACATCCTCTTTGTAAACAGCGTTCCACCCAAAGACAAATATTGGGATGATATCCAATTTCCTCAATTTTTCTCAACATTGCTATTCATATATGTTTGTTTTTAATAGCTGTCATTAATTTACATGTGTATATTTGATTCTCGATGACAAATATTAATTCGATAAAAGTGAAAACATGTCTGAATTCGGTGCGGCCGTATATCTTAATGAAAATCTGCTTCGTTTGGATGATTTAGCGGAATGCCTTTGAGGTTTTTCAAGGTTTTTAGCATGTTGCAAGAATTCCTTTCATGGTGGCAGATCAAGTTCACAGTGACCACGAAGGAATTTGCTGTTCGCCCCCAGTGTGTACATTTACAATGTGACTCTGTATCCATGAACGCCGCTTACATGACAAAATCTCACCCTCGGCTGATCTGCTCCTTTGTTCCTTGTCATGCTTTCTGTTGAAGAGGAAAATGCAGCGTGCTGTAGAGTGTTGGTTGACATTTAATAAGATATTAAAGAGTTTACAGTACAGTCTGGCAAAGCGAGAGGATTCCTCAGCACAAATATACATGTGTCAATTGAATAGCTGCATTTAATGGGAATGGAGAATGACTGAAATGGCCTGACTTTGCATGTGTTTAGAATGTATTTAAGCATGTTGTGCATAATGCATGTAAAGAATTGTATTATGTTGAGAAAATATCATAAAGGTCAATTAGATGAATCATTTATGCTAAAACAATCTAGAAAAAGCATGCCAGGAATATAGGGTTCACAATGACATGTATTTAATCACATCACAAGATAACAATCAACTTTATGTAAGCCTAACTACATTTGTTGTCTGTTTTTTCTCCTTCAGTGATAGTATTTTTTATCTTGTCAAGATTTGTATGTACTTTCTATATCATTATTCCTATATTTGACAATTATTATACAATTATCTGATTAATTAATCAAATGAATTGCAGTGTATCTCATATGTCAATACTTGCTTTAGAAGTCGAAATATAGTTTCCATGTTATTGAACATGAGCCACTGTAGTGTACAGCAGTCTGTTGTACAAATACTTTGTATTTAGATGGTATGCTTTAGAATTTATTTTAAAGAGAAAAAACTGATCTGGAGCCAATCTGGAGCCACTGATCAAAACCAGGGTTCATCACGATGCCCAAACACATCAACAAAAATGTTTGATGATGAGCTTAAACTGATGAGTTTAACAGGCTGGAAAGATCAGATCGTCTGGTCAATGAATCTTCAGTTAAGTCCAAAGCAGTGGTTTTGTGCTAAAAGAAACCCCTAAAACCGTTTCACTAAATAAAGAAAGAAAGATAGAAAGTAAAAAAGAAAGAAAGAGAAAGAAAGAAAGAAAGGTTGACTAAATTAAAATAAAATATAAAGCTTTTTTTGTTACTATTACTTTTACTTCAATTTTTTAAAAATAAAAAAAATCACAATGACAAAAACACAAAATAAAATTACTAATGATTTGACTAAAATAGAAACGGATATAAGAAAAATAAAATATAACTCAGAATATGAGTAAAAATCTAATTTAAGCATTAAAGTAAACTATTTTGGGGATTTTTCTTACTTAAGTTAAAGCACAAGATGCTCTTTGAAATAATCTCAATCTACAGTACTTTTTAAACCCTTTTTCATGCTCACCAAGGCTGCATTTATTTGATTAACAGTTAAATTGTGAAATATTATTTCAATATAATTTAACTCTTCTTTATTTGAATATGTAATTTATTCTTATTATGTATTTCCAGCATCATTCCTCCAGTCTTCAGTGTCACATGACCCTTCAGAAATCATTCTAGTATGATGAAGAAGCATTCCTCATTATTAACGATGTTGAAAACCATTGTGCTGCTTCATATTTTTGTGGATTTTCAGGAACCTTTGATGAATGGAAACTTCAAAAGAACAATATAACTCCTACAATTAAGTGTTTTTTTTTATGTTTCTTCCCATGTATTCTGCAGGCGAGCAGTCATTAAATAAATAAAGGCTTAGGCTGGTAAGCCTGATGTCATGTTCTCTGTACTCAAGCCCTGGATGGGAGTCATACTGCGCAAATAAACTTATATCCTCTACACACATCCTGTTTGGGCTCAACCACACCTACAAAACAGGCTGTGCCCCGCGAGAGCTGTTCTCAGATCAGCCTGACGCTCTCGCCGATTCAGTGCTTTGAGTGAAGAGACGAGACGAGACGTCTGATGTCTTATCTTTGATGTACTGTATGTGATAATCATGTCACCGTTATTTAGGTGGAATAGCTCATCAGTGAGAAACAATAGAACATGATCATGAGTTCATCAGTGCTAATAGGTTCACAGGCCACAGTTTTGTCTCACAAGTATCTCAAGGTAATAAGTTTGGAGCCCCACCCTCTCTTAGGACAGGTATATGTGTACACACACGGGCTGACAGACAGCAGACTGCTGGAGATTACTTTAATCGAGCTTTGGAAACTGTACACTGACTGAATTGTCATTTTTGGGCAAAAGACAGTGGAAAGGTAAATATTTTTTTTTATTAATTGAAGTATTTTTTATTAAATCAGTATATGCAATTGTGTGTTAGATATATAGTAATCATAAATAGTATTTAGTGTTTCTAATTATCAAGCGTGCATGGGATTGAACCAATAGCCTTTACAAAAACAGGTCATGAGGCACTCCACCCTGCAGCGATCTGTAGTGTTTCTTATTAGGACTTGTGATATGATTCAATTTAACTCTTAACTCAGATGCATGAAAAAGGATTTTTGGATATTTCCATCATATATATGTTTAACAACTATTTTCACTGTCAGTGCTGATATTTAGTTGCTGACTTGAAGCGACCATGGGAAACGAGCAGTCAACACAGAATAAACCTCAGAAGGTGATTCTTTAAAGTTGTTTATATTAACAAGCTTTATGCAACATCTATGTTTTTCAGTGAAATATACAGGAAGAAAAATGTATAATTTCTTTCGCAGCATTAAAAAATTTTGTAATCAGCATTTTAGCAACATCACAAATACAGTTGTTAAATGTACAAATATAATATTTAGTAATATTTTATAATATTTTGTTGAAATAAGTTGTAGACGATAGTTTTCAATGTATAGCAACTGATTTTATGTCAGCTACGTGTTTGATTTGGTAGATATTTGTGTATGTTCTCCATTCAGAAAAGGCAGATTATAAATGATTATACATTATGCATTATCAATTCATATAAATTATTATAATTCTCATTTTCCAATTCAATTATTTGATTAAAAACTTTATCACATTAAACTCATGTGATAGCTTTATGTTTACTCAGACAATTCTGCCTATTTAAACCAGGGTTATTTTAATTAATTAAATTAAAACCATAAAAATCTATACAATTAAAAAGAAAAGAAAGAAAATATAATATAATATAAACTTATATTAATTGAATTTAATTTAAATAAAATTTTAAAATCTAAATTTCTAACTGAAACGAAAATTATAATTAAGAAAAACTATACAGACGTAAAAATAAATAAATAAATACAATTGAAATTAAAATGGAAAATATAACATAAAATATACACCATAATAGAATCTCAATTAAACTATATATTTATAAAAAAGATCACGAAACTAACTAATATCATTCACCAGGCAAATGCTGAGAAGAAAGCCCAAAATGGAGAGCTGAATGGACATGCAGTACCAGCTCCAGATGAAACTGAACCTGGTATGTATCTGAAACACAGCACATTTCTGTTCATGTGACTAAATGTATCTTCTCACATAATTTCAATGTGAGGATCTACAGAAGCTACTTAAAGTTAAACAGACAGGCGTTTACATTGTTTAGATTAGCTCAGGAACTCAACCAACAATCAAGAACATGACTCAAAGCTCTGTATAAACTTTGGGTGTTGTAGTAGGATGCATGGTGGATAAAGCAATGTTTAATTAGCATTTTGTGTGCATTGCTAGTTTATTATTGCTAACACTTTCACAAAGCCTTTATAGAAGATACAGATGCATGCTTTTGTTCATGCACATTTTATGAGAGAACGAAAGCAATGCACATAGAAATAGACCTGAAACCCACTTTAAGCTTGAATGCAAATGCATCTTGTTAAAAATATATGTGCTCTGGCATTATTTTGGCTGTAACCTCAAATGTCCTTTGAAATGTCAAGTGTGTATAAGAAGTGGGTGTGTATTGTAATTTATGACTGGTCAAAATGATTATCATATTGATAACTGAAGGCAATAGATATTATGTGTCCCTGTACACTGCATATATTGTTTCTTTCATGTTTTTGGTCTAGAGACAAGCAAAAAAGAAGCAGTGGAGCAAAAGAGTGAAACCCTGCCAGCGCCTGTCACAAATGAACCCAAACCACCAGAAAAAGAGGAGGTAGACAGCAGTAAAGCCAACGGAACCGCACATGTGGATGCGACCCCTGAACAAAAAACGACAGTCGCAACAGAAGCAGAGCCACCCAAAAAAGCCCCAAAGCCCAGTGGAGATGAGGTGTCCAACTTCCTTGGTAAAATGTTCAAAAAGAAGAGCGAACCTGTGAAACCTGCAGCAGAAAACAACGATTCAGTTGATGCACCGGCCAAAGCGGTGGATCTCAAAATCAACATGCAGACTGTAAGTAGAAGTTGCAAAAATGAAAATGTACTCTCCCTCAAATGTAGATGAGTTTGTTTCGTCATCAGTACAGGAGAAATTTAGCATTGCATCACTAATGCATCCTCTGCAGTGAATGGGTGCCATCAGAATAAGAGTCTTAACAGCTGATAAAAACATCACAATCATCCACACCACTCCACTCCAGTCCAGTCCATCAGTTAACATTTTATGAAGTGAAAAGCTGCTTGTTTGCAAGAAACAAATCAATCAAGACATAAAACACGTAAAACACATAAAACATCAATGAAATGTTTTTAAATTGTTGCTCCTCTATCCATAATAATGCTTTCTCCAGTAAAAAATTTATACTTTCTGAATCAGGAGAAAAATATGCACAGATCGAGCATAGTTTACAAGCCAAAAACAGTCCAAAAAGTCTAAATGTGTGGGTGATTTTTGATATGAATGGACAACAGCGGATGAACTTCTTCACTAGGGAATCGTTATAATGGATTATGAACTTGTGGATTATTGTGATCAGCTGTTTGGACTCTCGTTTTGACAGCACCCATTCACCGCAGAGCATCCATGGGTGAACTTGTGACGCAATGGTACATTTCTCCAAATCTGTTCTGGTGAAGGAACAAACTCATCTAAATCTTGGATGGCCTGAGAGTGAATAAAGTTTCAACAAATTTTCATTATTATTATTTTTTTTTATTGAACTGTTTCCCAGTCTCCAGATTTCTCTGGTGGCTTCGTCCACAGTGAACCGGGGCTGTATTTTAAACATCAAATATTAGTAATTAGTTATGATTTGTCACCTTGCACAGTATTTTTGCTATTAATGTGGACAGAAACATTATTTGACACTGGAAAATGTATTATATAAAAAAGCACATTCATCATAAAGCAGGAAGTTTTCTGCCGACCATCTACCAGGCAACAACAAATCCAAGTAAATCGCAAAAAAAATTTATTACACTCTGACTGTGACCAATTTCTCATTCCAAAAGGATAAAGTCTTCATTAATGCAGACCAAAAGGAGATTCTTGAGCAAGTCGCAGAGCAGATCAAATTGCAATTGGTTGATGCCATTCCCGCGAAACCCGTAAGTTCAAGTTTGACAAAGAATTCCTCGAAAACAGATGAGATCCTCTCAGATTTGCATGCCACACAAGCTTTTGTAGAAAAACCAATAACAGAAGAGCCAGTTCAAAGAAAAGCCAATGAGATACATACACGATATCCAAAGTCTGCAGATGCAGAACCTAAGACTGAGGAGGATGACAAGGCCTTGAAAGAAGACAAAGAACTGAAACAACTTGCAGAAAACATAATATTGGATGAAAAGGAACAAGCATGTGAAAGCGAACCAAATGGAACCAAACAAGAGCTTGTATCTATTTCCAAAAACCTGACGAAAGTAGCTGATGAAGCAGTTGATACCATCGAGGTTTTCGGAGTCATTGGAGCTGAAGAGCCATCGCTAGTTGCTGAAGAACTTGCAGAAATCATGCAGGTCACTCAGGAACAAGAAAGCCTTGATGTAGAAGAACTTAAAATGAACAAGTTCAAGAAGACATTGCTCATTGCACAGGGACCTTTGACAACCTCTGTGAAACCAGTGCTGATTGCTAAAGAAGAAGCCGTGAGTGGATCAGTGGCTGTAGATGAGGAAAGCTGGGAGATCCTTGAGGAACCAGTGAACATCTCCGGGAGTTTTGAAGAACCTGTGCTCACTAGAAGTAAATGTAATTTAGCAGACTCTTCTCAATTGCATTCCCAGCTGAGGTCTGTGTGCACTAAGGTTTTTGAAGATGCTTCTTACAAGGTGTTCAGTGTCGATGTATATGTTGATAAAAGCAGTGTTCACGTCACGATTGAGCTTTGTCCAGATGAGCTCACATGTCTGAATAAAGTCAGTTCAAATACCGTCGATCGTTCGACGAGAAAGCCACAGCGTGGACGACCTCAACGCATGCGATTCAATCAAGATTCAGATGTACTAGTAACTCCTTTCCTCAAGATGCTTGTCATCAATTAACATAAATTAACATCAACGATCAGATTTATTCCTAAAGATGACACTGAATCAAAAACCATAAAGGTTTTGTCTCTATTTACTGTACACTACCAATCAAAAGTTTGAAATAATTAAGATGTATTTAAGTCTTTGAAATAAATCTCTTATTTTTAACCAAAAAATACAGTGTAAACCGTAATATTGTTACAATTTAAAATAACTGTTTTGTTTTTGAATATGTGAATTTTTTTTCATTCTAACGTTCTTTATTAATGTCAATTATTATTGGTGCTCAGTTATTAATAATGGATTATTATCAATGTTGAAAATTATTTTTGCTGCCTAATATTTGTATGGAAACAAAAATACAGTATAGGATTTTTGATGATAATAGAGTTCAATGAACAGCATTTATTTGAAAAAAAAATCCTTGTAACATTATAAATGTCTTTGCTGTCAACTTTGATCAATATTCTGTGACTTTCTAAAGTTGGATTATTATTCATATTATTTTAAATGTTACTTATGAATTAAACTTTTGAATGGTATATATAAAACAGATATAAAAAATGTGTAATGGTCTCCACAAAAACATTTCAACATTGATAATAAATATACATACATACACACACACACATATACAGTATGTCAGAAAAATGACTACATCTCTCACATTTCAGCAACCATTTTAGTATATCTTCTCAAGGGACAATACTATAGACATGAAACTTGGATATCTTTTGGAGTAGTCAATGTGCTCCTTGTAATATCCTTTGAAGATAACTTAACATACAGTCATTATTAAAGAAAAAAAAACACCCTAAGTGACAACAAAGCTGCATGTCCTGTTCATCATGTTCATGTTTTTGTCTGATTGACAGGAGCATACAAATTGGTGTGTCTTGTATTAGAGCAGTTAAGATTTGTTGCTTTGAGTACAGTTCTCTCATACGGACCACTGGATGCTCAACATGGCTCCTCATGGTTCGCAAAGAACTCTCTGAGTAGTTGAGAATTAGAAAGGTTGCTCACCACAAAGATGGCCAAGGCTATAGGAAGATCGGTAACACCCTGAAACTGACTTACAGTACAGTGGCCAGCGTCATACAGAGTTTTCCAAGATGGGCTCCATTTGGAACAGACCTTGCAAGGGTCGATCAAAGAAGTCGAGTCCTCGTGCTGTGCATCAAGGTGCAGAAGCTGGCTTCAAAAAACAGATGCATGAGTGCTGCCAGCATGGCTTTAGAGGTTGCAGAAGTGGACGGTCAGCTTGCCAGTGCTCTGACAATAGGCCACACACTACAAGTCAGTTTGCATGGCCGTCGTCCCAGAAGGAAGCCTCTTCTGAAGCTGGATCATAAGAATGTACTGTGACATTCTGAAGCAGAACATGATGCCCTCCCTTCAGAAACTGGGCAGGACGGCAGTTTTGATGACCCCAAACACTGCCAAGATGACAATTGCCTTTCTGAGAAAAGCTGAAAGTCAAGTCAAGTCACCTTTATTTATATAACGCTTTAAACAAAATACATTTCGTCAAAGCAACTGAACAACATTCATTAGGAAAACAGTGTGTCAATAATGCAAAATGACAGTTAAAGGCAGTTCATCATTGAATTCAGTGATGTCATCTCTATTCAGTTAAATAGTGTCTGTGCATTTATATGCAATCAAGTCAACGATATCGCTGTAGATGAAGTGACCCCAACTAAGCAAGCCAGAGGCGACAGCTGTCTCAGAAAGTGAAGGTGATGGCGTAGCCAAGTATGTCTCCAGACCTGAACTCTACTGAGCGGAAAACAATGGTGCTCACACAAAATATTGACACTTTGGACACAGTTTTGACATGTTCACTTAGGTGCATTCACTCCTGTTGCCAGCTATATTCACAGTAATGGCTGTATATTAAATTATTTTCAGAGGATAGTAAATCTATACTGCTACATAAGCAACACACTGACTACTCTAAAATATATCCAAGTTTAATTATACCAATATGGTTGTTGAAATGTGAGAGGTGTACTCACTGTTGTGTAATACTAAATATATATATATATATATATATATATATATATATATTATTCCACACATTTCACTGGTAGTTCATCTGTCTCAGACATGTTTGTTTTGTCTTTTCCTTGTGTATTTTACATTTGCATGAAAGGCAAATAATATCTGATAACTAATGAACGGCTCCTGTAACTGTACACCAGTCATCACCAACCAGCTGTTCTGTCATATGTTCGCCATAACTGATTTCCACTAAAATATAACAAGCAAAACATATACTGTATAATCTAAATATGACCGATTTTACTCTCAGATAAAGCACACGCAGACGTGAAGTCCAGCACATTGCTGAATATCAATGAGTGAGGGGGGGAAACAGGCGTTAATAAAAGGATGATTGTTGCCGCTGGCTGGAGTAGGCAGAGGCATGGATGGAATTGTGCCCCTATTTCAATGCATCTATTGCACATCAGCTGTAAAGGGTTGTAACACATTCCCAAGGGCTAATTCTCTGGATTTGTCTATAGGATCCAGTGGACATAAAGAGCAGTGCAGAGCCTGAGCCAGAGCCGGAGCCGGAGGCTGAAGCTCTCGAACCAAGTCCTGTGGAAGCCGCAGAAGAAAACAACCCATCAGAGGAGGTCAAAGCAGCAGAAAAGACAGTTATGAACTTTTTCAAAACATTTGTAAGTACATATTTTAATTGCATTGTTTCTTTAAATACTTTTGAATGCAGTTCTAATTCTCTTTCAAATGAGAGTGAATGGCACTGAAATGCATGAACTCGTTGGTGTTTTAAACTAAGCTACAATGATCAACTGCAATATTAGTGAGAAACTTAACCATGCAGTGTTCATGGAATATGATTTATGAGCATAACAAGTGTGCATTTGTCTATATCTGAACAATCTAGACTTGTTGCGCCAGACTACAATGATGCATTTTTACTCCATCATTGTGGTGTTTTTTACACTGCGTCTTTAATCTGCTAAATCAATCCTTTGGACATGTCAGACTGTGGCAGGCTTTTGTTTGCTGCATAATGTGAGCTCACAAGGGAGGCCTGTGCGTTTGGAGTTGTGATAAAGCACGGGAAGGCCTACGCCATCTCCAGAGGACAATGACTGACTCAACACCAGAAACATGCTGGGATCGGCCCCTGCCAGCGAGCTCTTTGTGTGCCGGTGGCAAAGCCAGCTCTGCTGAACTGCGTCTGGGTTTGACAGACAGCCATTATATTTTTGATATCTCAATCTTTGATGTCTAGGCCCGGTTTGGAGTCATGGAGTACCTGAAGGAGCAGTATATGCTTAAACATGCCACTCTGATGGTGTTTCACAGTCACTCTAATGTTTACGTGTCTCCGCTCTCTTTTCTGCATGCGAAGGTGACTCCGACCAAAACAAGCAAAGAAGCCAAAGCCACTCCAGATGCTTCAAAAGAGCAGGTAATAAAGCCTTGACTGTCACAGCATTACTCATTCATATTCATGAGACATTATATTATAATATATTATATTATCATTTTTAAGAAATGAAATTATTGTATTAATATTGTTTAATATTACAATTTAAATATATTATAATATAAGTTTTTTATTTTTGCAAATTGTTTTTCATAATTATTTTAGGGCTGATTTTTTTTTTTATATGACTCCCTAAATTCATTAATTCATTCATCCATTCTTCCATTCATTAAAGAATGCTTTATTAATAAATGCTAATTGTATTGACTTATCAAGGTTTTATTTATTTATTTATTTATTATTTATAATCTCGCTAAGGATGCATTATTTATTTAAGCATGCATTATAAATGTATTAATAAATAAATATAAAATAAAGACAAAATGTATTATTTTATTAAATTGTTTATTTATCTAAGCATGCATTATTTATAAATGTATAAATAAATGCATAAAATAAATATAAAATAAATTTATTTATTTTTCTGCGGGTGGTTAATTTATTAATGAATTATGAATTTATTAATAAATAGAAAATGTAGAAATAAAATGTTTTTAAATTATTTACTTATTTATGTAAGCATGCTTTATTTATTTATGCATTTATGATTTTTTTTTTTTTTTTTTTTTTTTGGGGGGGGGGGGAGGGGGGTATATTATAGTAAGATATATATATTAAATAATATTTATTGTCCTCATTTTTATTATTTAGTCACAGAAAGAGACCCCGCCAGCACCATCAACAAATGTGAGCCATTGTATTTACATCACATATTTCATTGCTTTTATAATATTTCCACCTTTTTGTATCATTTTTATAATCATATTTTCGCAAACACCTTAAGCGATACAACAACGCTACAGGAAAGCTACTGTAAAAAAGAATTGTTTAAAAAGTGCTTTTGTTGACAATAAAGCTTTATAAAAGAATAAATAAAAATGTATACCGAACTCCTGTTATATGCATAAAATAAACCAAACGGCACTCTTTTCTAAGGTACAGGAAGCACCCAAGGCACCTCCTCCTCCTCCCCCAGCACCACCGAAGATGGAAAGCAAAGCAGAGCCGGCGGTGAAGAAAGAGGAAACATCTGCAACAAAAGCAGCAACAGCAGCTGCAACAAAAGCAGAGGGATCTGCCAAGAGCAAAACTAAAGACAGTGCATTAAGCAAACTCTTCCGTTCAAAGGTAAGCTCCAACCTGACAGCAGTAACAATAAATCATATTAATAAAGTCTTTCTGTCTGGTTCTGGGGTGAGCCTTGGACTCTTATTATACATGTCAAATCTTCATGTAGCGTATGTGGCACACTTTAACAGAGTAATGTGAATTTGAGGTGTTGCTAGGCAAGGTGGTGTCAAAAGTTCAGGCGGCGACAAGCAGTGGAGCCAGAGCTAAGACATCAGGAGTGGTAAATGAGAACAAGCACAGGCTCTTCTGATATTAACAGAACTGACCCATTGCTGTTAACTCCAGACGTGCAAATTAATACAGTATAAAAAGCTACTGTGGTTTTTCCTTTTGTGTGAGAGAGCTGGAATCAGAGCCTAAATCTAACATTTTGCCACACCTGCCAATGCCAGAATTTACTGAATTATTTTTTTTTTACCAGCCATAAAACTGTATGTGCATTATTTCATTTATAAAAAAAATAAATAAAACGGTTGAACAAATTGGGGAAACAGATCTTATAGCTATAATAATAATAATAATAATAATAATAATAATAATTATTATTATTATTATTATTATTATTATTATTATTATTATTATTATTTATCAAATTATAAAATTAAATAAATTAAAATATCGCTATATTTTTTTTCCAATTGTAAAATATTTCATAATATTTTGATTAGTATTTTTATTATTACTTTTATTTCATCAAAGTATAAAAACAAATCACTAAAGAAATACCACCGTAATACCACTGAATTGTGAAATATTTCATAATAATAATCTGAGTGTATATGATAATTATTATAATTATTATTATATTTAATCCATTTATAAAAAGTTAACAAATCAATCAATAAATATCACTATAATTTTATTGAGTATTTCATAATAATAGAGTTTATTTATTTAAACATTTATTTAATTTGTATAATTAATTTCATAATAATAGTAATAAAAAATAATAATTAGTAGTAGTAGTAGTAGTAGTAATAGTAGTTAATCAAATTTAAAAAAGTAAATAAATCAATAAAAAAATATTACTGTAATGCGGTTGAATTGAAAAGTTTCTCTTTATAATTAATAATAACATAATAATAAGTAAATAATTATACCACTACATAATAATGGTATAAGTGATGATTGGCGCATGTTGCATTAATTATGCAACTCCAACTCACAGTTCAGGTGGAGCAGCATTTACTGAAAACTGTGAAAGAAGTTCTTATTTATCAGATTATATAGATTATATATAAACCCCTTAAAAGTTTGTAAACATTACAACGTCTCCGGGCGGGCGGGGCTTAGCTGGAGGCAAAAAGAGGCGCGGACGCAATGTTGACAAGCGTAAAGCTGGCACATTTTAGGAGGGATTTATTAAACATGGATGCAGAAGAAGGTTCGGAACTGTCCGAATATGTACAGTCCCTGACACTGCAGGACCGTGACAGCTTTTTTTATTTTTATTAACTCTCGCGGATGGAAGCGGGCTACCTGACACGTATGCCATACGGCCATATGAATTACTTTTGGGTGGTATGGGGAATTTTGTCAAGGCTTATTTTCTAATGTAACCTATCGCTGGGCTAACTAGGATAAGCAATGTTTATTATTTTAAGAGACCATTCAAAGGATGGCACACACATATATCGCTGTATGTTTGTTTAACATTTAAACTAGCTAGTGCGCTGAAGGTTGGCGACTTTTCACCTATAAAACAGAAACTTGCTGATTTACTAGATAAAACCAACACACCAGTTCATATACATAGATTATTTTACCTGATATGAAGTGAGCACTGCAAACACGAGCATTATTTATGATCATCTCCGTCCAGTCTGTACGCCGTATTACATTCAACCACAATTGTCTTCTTGATTTCTGTGAAGTAATGTCTGCCAGGATCTGGTAAAACTTTAATTTTGAAACAAAAGTGCTGTTCCTTCTATTCTGGCGACCAAAAACCCAACAAGAAGACATTTTAAAGTCAATACTTCAAACTTTTAGCGCACCTGCAATGAGTTCTGCCTTATGTTTTGCCTCCAGCTAGAGCGGTGACGTCACAGTGACGGAGGCGATTAAGGGGTCTATATGTTCAGCACAGTCTTTGCAATTTAGTTATCACCTTAAACCATGTAGCATTCTCTGACATTGTTAGAATTAATAAAAAAGTTACCAGCCAACCGGTGTGTAACACAGTTTCATATATATCAATGCTGATCTTTACTCACATTTGGTGTGTGGCGAGTGTTCATTTTAGGCTCTGGTTATAATGCATAATATCCAAAGGTAGAAGATGTGTTTGCAATGTTTTCCCACACAGGCAAGATACATTATGCTATTCAATTAGTGGAAAACTCATTGTAAATAATGAATGAATCAGTGAAGGTCCATTATGGTGACATCATGTTGACAGCAGCCATTACCTCATGTCACAACATCCGAAACTAAACCATGTGACTCTCCACTCCACCACTTCATAACTGACATCAGATTTATCCAGCGGCTCTTGTAAGACTTGGCGTAACCAGTGACTCAGTGTTTGTCCTTGCTAGGATAAACGGCTGGTGTAAAGTGCCATAGGAATTGTAGATTATTGCAAAATTAATACCAATATGTGCTTGCCTGCAGCCTGTTGTGGTGGAAGAGAAAAAGCCGGTTGAGGTGCAGGTAAATACATTTAGCTGATCGATTGTTTCTTTGCACGGTGGTGGGACTGTCTTCCTAAATAAAATCATTCATCTCATATTTACACTTTTGTACTTGGCACTTTCTATGGGTATACAGTGTTGCATTACCAGCATGTGAAGATTTTATCTAATGTTGTGCTTTTTTTTCTTCTTCTTTTTTTCTTACATATTTTATATTTTAAATTATATAAAAGTGACCAAACATTGACCGAAACAAATATTTTCAATCAATGTTTACACAAATTATAGTTTTGGGTGTATTCATCAAAATCAGCCATTCAAGCCTGTTACCAAAATAGGTTTATGGGACATATAATAATATTAGTAACTATAAACCAACATTTGGTCCCAAAATATAAAAAAATAGACTTATCTTCAACCCTGTTACCTATCTTTGATTAATAATAATAATAATAATAATAATAATAATAATAATAAAAATTAATTAATTAATTAATAAAAAAAACAACCAAACAAATAAATAAAAAATAAATTAATAAATTAATCTATTTAGTTTCCCTTACAGCAAAAAAAAAAAAAAAAAAAAAAACGATTACAATTTTTTTTATATTTTACTTGTATAAATATATATTTATAAAGCATTTAAAAATATATTTTACCATCTATATATCGTTTAAAGAAACACTTGATTTGTTTTACTATAATGTTTGGAAACATATTACTTGTTTAAATAAAAATCAGTGAGGGACATAATTTAAAGTGCTACCAAAAATGCAAATTTTGCAATCTATAAAAATATTAAACATTATTAAATCACTTTAAAATCTTCTTTTTATCACTAATAGGCCATCTGTATTTTGTATTTAGCTTAAATGTAGGCTACTGTAAGACTGGAAATTTATTTTCTTGCCCCTGTAAAACATTAAGAAATATATTTTGGTATAAGGTTAAAAGGTTGGTAAAAGCTTGAAATGAAATATATTGTATTTTGGCCATAAAAAAATGTGTATATATAGATTAAAAAATATTATTATTATAATTATTACATTTTTATAAAAAATTTGCCCTATTGGTTTTCATGCAATTTAACAATTTCTTTGCAATTATTTATTTAAAGTTTGTTAACTGGGTTGCTAATGTTTTTTTTTTATTTTTTTAAATATATAATTAATCAAAAGAAAACGGACAGAATAGAAAAAGAACAGAGCAAGCTAGTGTTAGAGGCCTTTTTTGCTTTTATGTTAATTGTATAATAAATAAAAGAAAAATAGATAGAATACAAAAATAATATAATTTTCTTGATGAAGCAAATCTGTAGGACCGGACAGTTTTAGCAATGTGGTCTGAGAAAGTCAGCTGATTATAAATCACAACTCCAAGGTTTCTTGCTGTTTTTGAAGTTATGGTTGGTATGTCTAACTGGATGGGGAAACTGATGAAACAATGGGTTTGATGGAACCACAAGGCTGAGTTGAAGGTGATGGTCCTTTATCCAGCAAGAAATGTCTGTTAGACAAGCTTAGATGCGAGCAGCTATCTTCGGATGAAAGATATCAGGATGGAATGAGAGGAGGAGTTGAGTGTCATCTGCATAGCAGTGATATGAAAAGCCATGTTTCTGAATGTGCCTTATGATGCCATGTAGACAGAGAAGAAAAGTGGTCCAAGAACTGAGCCCTGAGGCACCCCAGATGTTAGATGTTGCGACTTGGACACCTCACCTCTCCAAGATACCTTGAAGGATCTATCTGAGAGATAAGGTTCAAACTACTGGAGTGCAGTTCCCAAGATGCCCTTTGCCAATAGGGTTGACAGGAAGATCTGGTGGTTAACCGTGTCAAAAGCAGTGGACAGATCCAAAAATAGAAGTATAGACGATTTGGAAGCCACTCTTGCCAGTCTTAGGGCATATATATATATATATATATATATATATATATATATATATATATATATATATATATATATATATATATATATATGTGTGTGTGTGTGTATATATATGCAACCCAGTTAACAAAATTGTATTTTATTTTTTCCCTTTTCTTTTAATTTTGTACTATTTTGTACACTAATGTTGGAATGTGCCAAAAGAAAAAAAAGAGTTTTTGTAGTTGTCAGTAGTCAGTTATTAAGCTTATCTGTTTTAGTCACTCTATTGATGATTCAGTCATAAGCTTTCACACAATCATTTGACCATCTTCTTGAATCCTCTCACTGTTCTTTTCATTTGCTGTATATAAAACAGTCTTCTCTGATCTTCCTCTGACACATCAGGTCGACGCGTCTAAGACCAGCACTCTTGAGGCCACAGCCAAACCTGAAGAACCTCCAGCGCCAAAAACAGAGGAGAAGAAAACTGAGAAGAAATCCACTTTTGGAAAAATGTTCAAACCCAAGGTAAAGAAGGGATGCATGGAGTGCAGGTGTGTGAGTGTATCAGATGTGTTAGTGCATGCAGTAACAGCTGTGTGTGAATTCGAGGTTCTGCTCGGCCAGGTGAGCAGCAGGATCCAGGCCGCGGCGTCCAGCGCTGCCACCAGCATCTCCCTCATGTCTGCTGCAGCGGTAAACGCCGCTAGATCAGGCCCCTTCTGCATTAACCAGACTCACTGATTTCACTCTTCTCAATCTCATAGCTGTTCTCTGACAATACAAGTTCAACTGAGTCAAAACATATCTGCAGTATCACAGTTATTAACCAACTTAATATTTCAGCAGTGTAATATGGCCTCTGTTTTCTGAAAAATTCATTTTCAATAAAAATCCTTCATCCTTACATTTCTTATATTTCAAATTTCCTTTTAAACTCAATTTCCTTCTTTTTCTTTTTCTTTTTCTTATTCTTTCTTTCTTTCTTTCTTTCTTTCTTTCTTTCTTTTCTTGCAAAATTTCAAAACTTCAAAACTTCCAACTTACTTTTAAATAGCCTTCCTTCATTCCGTCCTTCCTTTTCTTTCTTTCTTTCTTTCTTTCTTTCTTTCTTTCTTTCTTTCTTTCTTTCTCTTTCTTTCTTTCTTTCTTTCTTTTTCTTTCTTTCTTTCTCTCTTTCTTTCTTTCCTTTCAAAACTTCAAAACTTCAAACTTACTTTTAAATAGCCTTCCTTCCTTCCTTCCTTCCTTCCTTCATTCCTTCCTTCATTCCGTCCTTCCTTTTCTTTCTTTCTTTCTTTCAAAATTTCAAAACTTCAAACTTTTAAATAGCCTTCCTTCATTCCATCCTTCCTTTTCTTTCTTTCTTTCTTTCTTTCTTTCTTTCTTTCTTTCTTTCTTTCTTTCTTTCTTTCTTTCTTTCTTTCTTTCCTTTCAAAATTTCAACACTTCAAAACTTCAAACTTACTTTTAAATAGCCTTCCTTCCTTCATTCCTTCCTTCATTCCGTCCTTCCTTTTCTTTCTTTCTTTCTTTCTTTCTTTCTTTCTTTCTTTCTTTCTTTCTTTCTTTCAAAATTTCAAAATTTCAAAATTTCAAAACTTCAAACTTTTAAATAGCCTTCCTTCATTCCTTACTTCATTCCATCCTTCCTTTTCTTTCTTTCTTTCTTTCTTTCTTTCTTTCTTTCTTTCTTTCTTTCTTTCTTTCCTTTCAAAATTTCAAAATTTCAAAACTTCAAAACTTCAAAACTTCAAACTTACTTTTAAATAGCCTTCCTTCATTCCATCCTTCCTTTTCTTTCTTTCTTTCTTTCAAAATTTCAAAACTACAAACTTTTAAATAGCCTTCCTCCATTCCTTCCTTCATTCCATCCTTCCTTTTCTTTCTTTCTTTCTTTCAAAATTTCAAAACTTCAAACTTTTAAATAGCCTTCCTTCATTCCATCCTTCCTTTTTCTTTCTTTCTTTCTTTCTTTCTTTCTTTCTTTTTTTCCTTTCAAAATTTCAACACTTTAAAACTTCAAACTTACTTTTAAATAGCCTTCCTTCCTTCATTCCGTCCTTCCTTTTCTTTCTTTCTTTCTTTTTTCCTTTCAAAATTTCAACACTTTAAAACTTCAAACTTACTTTTAAATAGCCTTCCTTCCTTCATTCCGTCCTTCCTTTTCTTTCTTTCTTTCTTTCTTTCTTTCTTTCTTTCTTTCTTTCTTTCTTTCTTTTCAAAATTTCAAAACTTCAAACTTTTAAATAGCCTTCCTTCATTCCTTACTTCATTCCATCCTTCCTTTTCTTTCTTTCTTTCTTTCTTTCTTTCTTTCTTTCTTTCTTTCTTTCTTTCTTTCTTTCCTTTCAAAACTTCAAAACTTCAAAACTTCAAACTTACTTTTAAATAGCCTTCCTTCATTCCTTCCTTCATTCCATCCTTCCTTTTCTTTCTTTCTTTCTTTCTTTCTTTCAAAATTTCAAAACTTCAAACTTTTAAATAGCCTTCCTCCATTCCTTCCTTCATTCCATCCTTCCTTTTCTTTCTTTCTTTCTTTCAAAATTTCAAAACTTCAAACTTTTAAATAGCCTTCCTTCATTCCATCCTTCCTTTTTCTTTCTTTCTTTCTTTCTTTCTTTCTTTCTTTCTTTCTTTCTTTCTTTCTTTCTTTCTTTCTTTCCTTTCAAAATTTCAACACTTTAAAACTTCAAACTTACTTTTAAATAGCCTTCCTTCCTTCATTCCGTCCTTCCTTTTCTTTCTTTCTTTCTTTCTTTCTTTCTTTCCTTTCAAAACTTCAAAACTTCAAACTTACTTTTAAATATCCTTCCTTCATTCCTTCCTTCCGTCCTTCCTTTTCTTTCTTTCTTTCTTTCTTTCTTTCTTTCTTTCCTTCCTTCCTTTCAAAATTTCACAACTTCAAAACTTTTTAGCCTTCCTTCATTCCTTACTTCATTCCATCCTTCCTTTTCTTTCTTTCTTTCTTTCTTTCTTTCTTTCTTTCTTTCTTTCTTTCTTTCTTTCTTTCCTTTCAAAACTTCAAAACTTCAAACACTTTTAAATAGCATTCCTTCATTCCTTCCTTCATTCCGTCCTTCCTTTTCTTTCTTTCTTTCTTTCTTTCTTTCTTTCTTTCTTTCTTTCTTTCTTTCTTTCTTTCTTTCGAGTGGATTTAGTCTTCTTGTATCTTTAATATATTAATATCTTTAGTGTGTGTATGCATGTGTGTTAGTGTACTTTTAAATAGCCTTCCTTCATTCCATCCTTCCTTTTCTTTCTTTCTTTCTTTCTTTCTTTCTTTTTCTTTCTTTCTTTCTTTCTTTCTTTCTTTCTTTCTTTCTTTCTTTCTTTCCTTTCAAAATTTCAAAACTTCAAACTTACTTTTAAATAGCCTTCCTTCCTTCATTCCTTCCTTCCTTTTCTTTCTTTCTTTCTTTCTTTCTTTCTTTCTTTCTTTCTTTCTTTCTTTCTTTCAAAATTTCAAAATTTCAAAATTTCAAAATTTCAAAACTTCAAACTTTTAAATAGCCTTCCTTCATTCCTTACTTCATTCCATCCTTCCTTTTCTTTCTTTCTTTCTTTCTTTCTTTCTTTCTTTCTTTCCTTTCAAAATTTCAAAATTTCAAAATTTCAAAACTTCAAAACTTCAAAACTTCAAAACTTCAAACTTACTTTTAAATAGCCTTCCTTCATTCCATCCTTCCTTTTCTTTCTTTCTTTCTTTCTTTCTTTCAAAATTTCAAAACTACAAACTTTTAAATAGCCTTCCTCCATTCCTTCCTTCATTCCATCCTTCCTTTTCTTTCTTTCTTTCTTTCAAAATTTCAAAACTTCAAACTTTTAAGTAGCCTTCCTTCATTCCATCCTTCCTTTTTCTTTCTTTCTTTCTTTCTTTCTTTCTTTCTTTCTTTCTTTCTTTCTTTCTTTTTTTCCTTTCAAAATTTCAACACTTTAAAACTTCAAACTTACTTTTAAATAGCCTTCCTTCCTTCATTCCGTCCTTCCTTTTCTTTATTTCTTTCTTTTTTCCTTTCAAAATTTCAACACTTTAAAACTTCAAACTTACTTTTAAATAGCCTTCCTTCCTTCATTCCGTCCTTCCTTTTCTTTCTTTCTTTCTTTCTTTCAAAATTTCAAACTTTTAAATAGCCTTCCTTCATTCCTTACTTCATTCCATCCTTCCTTTTCTTTCTTTCTTTCTTTCTTTCTTTCTTTCTTTCTTTCTTTCCTTTCAAAACTTCAAAACTTCAAAACTTCAAAACTTCAAACTTACTTTTAAATAGCCTTCCTTCATTCCTTCCTTCATTCCATCCTTCCTTTTCTTTCTTTCTTTCTTTCTTTCAAAATTTCAAAACTTCAAACTTTTAAATAGCCTTCCTCCATTCCTTCCTTCATTCCATCCTTCCTTTTCTTTCTTTCTTTCTTTCAAAATTTCAAAACTTCAAACTTTTAAATAGCCTTCCTTCATTCCATCCTTCCTTTTTCTTTCTTTCTTTCTTTCTTTCTTTCTTTCTTTCTTTTTTTCCTTTCAAAATTTCAACACTTTAAAACTTCAAACTTACTTTTAAATAGCCTTCCTTCCTTCATTCCGTCCTTCATTTTCTTTCTTTCTTTCTTTCTTTCAAAATTTCAAAACTTCAAACTTTTAAATAGCCTTCCTTCATTCCTTACTTCATTCCATCCTTCCTTTTCTTTCTTTCTTTCTTTCTTTCTTTCTTTCCTTTCAAAACTTCAAAACTTCAAACTTACTTTTAAATATCCTTCCTTCATTCCTTCCTTCCGTCCTTCCTTTTCTTTCTTTCTTTCTTTCTTTCTTTCTTTCTTTCTTTCTTTCTTTCTTTCTTTCTTTCTTTCTTTCTTTCCTTCCTTTCAAAATTTCACAACTTCAAAACTTTTTAGCCTTCCTTCATTCCTTACTTCATTCCATCCTTCCTTTTCTTTCTTTCTTTCTTTCTTTCTTTCTTTCTTTCTTTCTTTCTTTCCTTTCAAAACTTCAAACTTCAAACACTTTTAAATAGCATTCCTTCATTCCTTCCTTCATTCCGTCCTTCCTTTTCTTTCTTTCTTTCTTTCTTTCTTTCTTTCTTTCTTTCGAGTGGATTTAGTCTTCTTGTATCTTTAATATATTAATATCTTTAGTGTGTGTATGCATGTGTGTTAGTGTATGTGTGTGTATACACTACCATTCAAAAGTTTGAAGACCAAAATGTTATGTGGTTTTAAAAGAAGTGTCTTCACTAAGGCTGCATTTACTTGATCAATATTACAGTAATATTATGAAATATGATTACAATTTAAAATGACTTAAATCATTATAATATTCTTACGTGGTGAAAAAATAACAACTTTAATTATTTTTGATGTTGAAACCAGATTTACCTCTTCATTTGGATTCTTTGTCAAACGTAAAGTTTAAAAGAACATAATTATTTTAAGAATATTTTTTTTTTGACATTATGAATGCCAAATGCTGTCTCTTTTGATCAATTTAATGCATTCTTGCTGAATAAAAACATTAACTTACTGACTCCAAACTTTCGAACAAGAGTGTACAAAATCTAAAATATAATGTGCAAAACAATAAAAAAAAAAAATCATCTCATTAAACACCATTCGTTACTCTCAACACAAGGCACCAGAGTCCAAGAAGGAGACTCCAGCTGCTCCTCCCGTGGCAGAAGCTGCTCCACCCGCGAAGGCCAAAGAGGAGCCGAGACCCTCCACTCCTGTAACGCAAGGGGCCCTGGACAACAAATCAACCGACAGCACAGAGAACGCCTCCCCCAACATGCCCCGCAAGCTGGAGAAGAGGAACTCCCTCCAGCTGTTCTTCAAAAACCTGGTTAAGTAGAAACCCAGAGATTCTCCAGGGCTAGGGATCCCACCCACACAACTGTGGGAGCATTCATCATCTGTGTAGTTTAACTCTTCAGTTGTATGTAGTTTTCCAGTTAAATGCTGTCGAGAAACATTTCGTAATTCTGTCCAACATCTAACCATCCTGATTATTCCGATATTGCTGGCTATTAATCTGAAAACAGTAATCTATGAGGTGACAAAAATCAAGATTTACAGTGTATGACCACTAGATGGCCTCAATTACCAACCTATCTAGATTATTCGATCCGTTCCACAGAAGCTTGTTTGTGTTGCGTTTTAATAAAGTGGAATAAATATTTAGAATTATTTAATTAAACAGGACACTACAATTTAGCATGTAATTTTCTTTTTATTGCATGAAATCTCAATCTCATCATCTAAACATGTAATTCTAATCTTTGTTGCGATATATAACTTCTTCATAAATAAATAAAAAAATACTTTTTGTCACATAATATAATTGTATCTATCTACAATTATGGTTATTTCAAACGGGATCATCCCTGTTAATGTATCTCGGACAAAAGTGTGATGACAGCTAAATGATCTCAGATAATAAAGCACACAAATTCACCAAAGCTGCGCTTTGAAGACGTGTTGGAGCAAGATCCGCTTTTGCAAATAAAGGCCCAGTTGTCAAACAGGTTTTGCCTCAGGCACCCTTACGGACGAGCAGTAAAAAACACACACTTTCTTACTAAGTTAGGATCACTAATGTTGCGTTATGCATTGGTGTGTCTCACAGGGCCAAAAACGCCATTCTGATGCCGGAGTGCAAACGGACCCTGTGGCACCCGAGAAGGCCAAATAAAACCCTGCCTTTGTTTTGATCGCTCATCTGTGCCAAAACCATTGGCAGCCATGCACATAAGAACATATTTACCAAAGTTGGGAGGTATTATGCTGATTTGCAAGGCCAAAGTTTGAAGTAACTATGAAATTATAATCTGAATCTCCATGCATTTAGTGAGAGCAGAAGTAAGTGTAACGATCTCCCTGTTAAGCAAGTGCTACGTGTGTTTATGACCAGAGGGAGGAACTTGTGTTGTTTTTCACAGAGAAACGTGTCAGAGTTGTGTGGTGTGGCATGAGATGGAAAAGTGAAAGTGAAAATGTTATCCTGCATTGAAGATAAACTCCCTTTTTTATGTGCATGTTAAAATGTCAAATATGTTAACCATACTAACACTACTCATATTGCATCATGCATTAAAGCCGCTGCATTAAGATGCCTTTTCCCCGGGATAAAGCAAACATCATGTGCGTTTGCATGTGAAAAGAATCTATTTATGTAATCATACACTATCTGATTGTGAAAACATTGACCCGTCGTCTGCTGATTTCAATCACTGAAACCTATAAAGCCAATTTGAATTCCATGCAAAACTTCTGCATCACTTTAATAAATCCATAGAAATCACAAGTATTTATTTAACATAATGTCAATCAAATAGAGCACCATATATTATTATTCCAATTTATTTGCTTATTTAAGTTCAGCCCAGTTTCTATATAGAATAATAATAATAATAATTGTTTTCATTTCTAAGATTGTTTATTAAACATAACTTACTAACTAAACCACATTACAATTATTGTCTTTTTATTTGCTTGGCCGTCCAGTTCTGACCAGAGTAGACTAAAAAGAAATTAAGCTAGTAAAATATTTTATTTTCTTTCTTATTTTCTGAAAATTGTAGTTTTTATTAGAACAGTATGAAATAAATATGCGGTATATAGTTATGCAATATATAATGTACATTCAACTCAGCTGTAATCACATGTGTTTTATGATTTTCTTCCTAATTATCGCTACATTTGTAAAGAATAGATGGGCCTAATTCAGAATTTAGACAATATCCATGAATCGTA
The DNA here is from genome assembly GCF_003368295.1 of Carassius auratus. Classification (NCBI taxonomy): domain Eukaryota; kingdom Metazoa; phylum Chordata; class Actinopteri; order Cypriniformes; family Cyprinidae; genus Carassius; species Carassius auratus. The sequence continues at coordinate 166,592 of NW_020524685.1, forward strand.
GACTTTCTGTATCTCTTTTGTTGCATTTTTGTCTATTTAACCAATTTATAAAAATAAAATAATTATTTCTCTCCTCTGTAAAATGACTTGTTCTTTATTTACAACATGAAGACATTAAGACATTAAATATATAGTTTTACATGTTCCTGGGGGGGGGGGGGGGACATGATATTTCCAAAGAGGGCATGTGTCAGGACCGCCTACAGTACCTACAGTGCCTACAAACTTTGAAAATTTAGAATACAGAAGTTACATTTGTAATAGTGTATTTTCATTTAGATGTGGTATTATTATTTGTGCAGTAAGATTAATTACTGCATAAATTAATTAAGATTATTAAGTAATAAATTCATTTTAAGACAGCATGGAATAGATTATATAATATGCTGTTATAATATCTATTCCATGCTATCTTGGAATAAAACCTTTTTTTTTTTTTTATCCATTTCATAATTTGTTTATTCAGGTTGAGCTAAGACCAAGAGAAGAGAAAGACACTCACTCCAGCTCAACTTTAAATTAGCCTAGGCCTACTTTTAAGTGCCCCAAGTCAGATACTCACATCCTAGAGTTTTTTTTTTTTTTTTTTTTTGTCAATCCACCATCAGAAGAAGACAAAATACCTGACAGTAAAGAGGGTGTTTAAATTGAGTGTTTAAATCGAGAGTACACAAAGATGTACTCGCTACAAACTCCCGAATTGATTCAAATAATTCGCGATCCCCAAACTGACTCAAATGATTCGTGAACCCTCTTTGAACTCCCGAACTGACTTAAATGATTCGCGAACCCGCTACGAACTCCCGAACTGACTCAAATGATTCGCGAACCCGCTACGAACTCCCGAACTGACTCAAATGATTCGCGAACCCGTATGGAACTCCCGAAATGACTCAAATGGTTCGCGAACTCGCTCCGAACTCTCGAACTGATTCAAATGATCCACGAACCCGCTCTGAACTCCCGAACTGATTCAAATGATTTGCGATCCCCAAACTGACTCAAATAATTCGCGATCCCGCTCGAACTCCCGAGCTGATTCAAATGATTTGCGATCCCCAAACTGACTCAAATGATTCGCGAACCTGGTCCGAACTCCCGAACTGATTCAAATGAATCGCAATCCCGCTCCGAACTCCCGAACTGACTCAAATGAATCGCGAACTCGCTCCGAGCTCTCGAACTGATTCAAATGATCCGCGAAGCCACTCCGAACTCCCGAACTGATTCAAATGATTTGCGATCCCCGAACTGACTTAAATGATTCGCGAACCCGCTCCTCCAAACTGACTCAAATGATTCGTGATCCCGCTCCGAACTCCCGAACTGACTCAAATGATTCGCTATCAGCAATGGCAGCACATATTTGGAAAACAATTAACATGTGACAAAAGATGCATGGCATTCTAGGCACTTATTGTGATGGCAGTGTGCTCTTCAGGCTGGTGTTTTCTCACGCAGGCGCACTGTCCCAGCTGTGTGTGTGTGTGTGTGTGTGTGTGTTTGTGTGCGCGCGCGCGCGCGTGCGTGTGTGCGTGTGTGTGTGTGTGTGTGCACGAGATCATGGGTTTGGGGCTGGAGAACCCTTGTCAGCACTAATGTGTGTCACAGCCGACAGACAGAGAGATCAGAGTCTGGATAAGATTCCTAAAGCCTCAGGGGGCCGGGACCTTCCCAGAGTCTTCATTATTCTCCCACAATTATTTAAATATTTATAAACCCCAAAATTTGTGGTTGGTAAGATTTGTGTGTTTCTGAAAGAAGCCTTTTCTGCTCACCAAAGCTGCATTTATTGAATTAAAAATACAATAAATACAGTGAAATTGTGAAATATTAATACAATTTAAAACTGTTTTGTACTGTAATATATTTTCAAATTTAATTCATTCCTCTGATCAAAGCTGAATTTTCAGCATCATTGCTCCAGTCTTCAGTGTCACATGATCTTCAGAAATCCTTCTAATTTCCTGCTCTAGAAGCATCTAGACACATTCTCTCACAGACATAAGCATTCTTGGGATAAAAATGCAGCTATGTTGGCTATAGAGTTCCAGCATTTGTGGAAGTGCTTGAGGAGGATTCGTTAGGTGTGCTATCTTCAAGTATTTGTAAATTAAGAGAGCTGCTGACAGAGGGAGGCAGAACAGAGCTGCTATTGTCCCGCAGACTCACGGCCGCTCTCCTAACTGTTATGAATGCTTCTCTGAGAGATGTGATATCTCTGAGACCCTCACGCTAACCTCACGTGAGGCCTGCTGACTATTAAAGACATAGTTCAACATGACATGAGCAATGTCGGAAGAACATGAGTCAGCGTAGAATTTAGTAGGGATGCTAGAGACGTGTCCCTACCAATACTTTTGATCAAGCAATTAAATATATGCACAAGTAACCAATGCTGTAATTTATGCTGCATCTGAAATAAGTCTTACTATTGATATTACCTGAAAAGTAACAAATACATTTGCAGAATAAGAACATAAAGTTAGCCGAAGTGTTTCAAACACACAGTATGTGCACAGTTCCACTAAATGATAAAGTTTATGTTTTCAGTTTTTCTGTGGATGTTGTTTTCTTACAGCTCACACTCAAATGCATTCCATATATGATTCTGATACATAATTGCCACAGAATTTTGGAGGATTGCAAAATTTTTATTTAGATTGACACTTCGGAGTAGGTTCCCGAATTTTTGGGACATCAGAGCACAAAACACATGCACGATTTTTGGCTGTACCAGATGAAAGCTTGGCATCGTGATACAATCGTGGTGATTTCTGTGAGTGACCGTGGCTCATAATCGGTAGTCCTGTGTCGTACAGTGAGAGATGTTCAAAGACAGCCGTTGTCAACGTCTTACTACCAAAGATCCTTTCAGAAAAGATCAGAGCCAGACAGTGACAGAAATTCAGCATGATCATCACACAGTGTGTTTGCTGCTAAGACTCATTTTCACTGACCACCAATAAAATGCGACATGAAATCAACATGACATGGCGCTAAAACATAAAACTGCATATCTCAAGCTCTTATTCCTTCCTCTTTCACTGCTTCCTCTTTCTCCGCACACCTAAAAACTACAACTGCCAAAGTTTGATTCATCATGCTCTTTTAGTTTACCACTAGTGCGTGCTGATGATGTTTTATTATTGTATAAAAACAAGTGTCGTATCATATGAGTCAATAGGTGTCATCATCATCATACAGTCTGCATGCATGTTGTACCCAAGTTTATTAGATCCATGTCACACAGTGTGATTTGCAATGATCTTATTGGCTTGATAAAATCAAGCAGTGTGTATAAAGATTTATATCGGGATTGAAACCGGTTTGCGAATCATTTGATTCAGTTTGGGACTTTAGGGGACATAACGTGAATCTTTTGATTAACTTCAGCCCTGTGTCCCAATGTTCATGCTATCCATCCTAAATAGTATGTGAGATTAGAATAAGTGTGTCCCAAAGCATAGTATGGATCCGTGCACACTCTGACGGCTAATATTACCCACAATCCATTGTGCTTCTATGAATGATTCGGTTGAGAACTACAAACACGAATAAATAGCATAAAAAAACTACAAACATGATGGGTGCGTGTGACCGATAGTTAAAGGTTTAGATAAAGAGGTTTGAGTAACTAATAATCAACATTTAACCTGGTAAAAAAAAAAAAAATCATATATATATATATATATATAGAGAGAGAGAGAGAGAGAGAGAGAGAGAGAGAGAGAGAGAGAGAGCCTTACACATGGAGCTGTTTTTTTAAAAATAAACAATAAATAAATAAAAGTAATACATTTACTCCATAAGAGGACACTGAGGATAAATCTATAGAGATGCAGTTGTTGGCTGCTTTATAGTATTAGCAGAGCTTTTGATAGTTTCCATATAAACTTTGATTCAAAAAAAGAGAGGTTTAGAGACCGATTTTTGTTTATGTATGTCATATTTAACTAGCAGGAAACACTCATTTATGGTAAATTTGTGGACATTTTATTTACGTTGTCAAAGAAGCATTTAATTGATTAAACTCACTATTATATCTACAATAGAAATATATTACGTAAAGAAATATTCCTCTTTTTCATTACTTTTTTACTTGATATTTTATTTGATATTAAAAAGTTGTTGGTGAAATTCATTGTTCTATCATATAAATGTATAAAATAAAGAAATATTCCTTTTTATATATTTTTTATTATTTTAATTTGGTTTGAATTATAAAAGCTCTTTGGTAAAGTTCCTCGCTCTACCACAAGGTGTCTCTACTCCTGTTGTTCTCAACTGGTTTTGCTCCAGGTCCAAGATTTTACATTAGACCATGTTTTCCAAGCTTTTTTTATTTTATTTATTTTTTTAAATTATTATTATTATTATTATTATTATTATTATTATTATTATTATTATTATTATTATTAATTATCTCACAGCTCCATGTGTAAGGCTCTATGACTCCTTCATCAACACCAAACCAGAAATATGTTATGTTAGAAATTATTTATCTTTAAAACGTTAATATATATTGAGAGAGAGAGAGAGAGAGAGAGAGAGAGAGAGAGGCTTAAAACTCCCCAAGCAGCACATATAATCTGCTACAAGTTTCATCCACATTACATACGTCATATAGCTTTGTTTGCTTTCCTTAAAAAGGAACTGAAACAAAGCTAAATAAAACTTTCCACCTACCCTCTTCAACCGTTTCATGTTTTTATTTTATTGTATTAGATCTGTATTATTTTTTACACTATTTGGTCATTATTATTTGCATGATTATAACAGTGGAGACGTAACCTAATTAGGCCTACCTTTCTAATTTGGTACCATATTTAGATAAAGTTATTAAGGATTAAATTTTTTCTGGGAATCTCTTTATAAGGCAGGGGAGCTAAAAAAAAGCAAAGCAGAAAGAGAAGAATGAGCGTCACTGTGTTCTATCATTTACCAGAAGGGAGTGTCTGCTTGAACAATGCCTGGAAAAGAATCCTGCCAATGCATTAAAACTGTGCAATTTACTGCCCAGTAATACTGACGAAAGTAAGGCAAACCCAAACTCCCTAAATGCTTAAGTATATGCAAATGACTTGTGGATATACAAGCACTTTTAAAAACCCAATGTAAAAGGCATAATAAACGAGTCAAGAGTTTTAAAGAGTGGTTTGGGTATGAAGGGTACTTTTTAAAAAAGATATAAGAATCTCCGAAGGCTCACCATTTTAACATGGATGGGGGCAATCATTGATATGTCCTGCTTCATGTTGTCTAGTAGCGTGAGGGAATTTAATTGAACTAAAGCCTTTGTATTCTTAAGGACAACCACGCCAAGGTATTTTGGAGCCAATTTAAATGGCATACACTGCATGAAGACTGGATCTGTATTGTTGCCAAATGGGCATGAATTCGCTTTTTTGCCAATTAACAGAATAACATAAAAAAGGTTACTAGGTAAGTTTAATAAATCCAACAGGGGTGGAACAGTGTACTCTGTTATATATAAGAATATATTCTTTTGTTTGGACTATATTATATTTAGAAAACATCTGACATTGAAAATGGAGAATATATATGGGACAAAGCCGTCCTGGTCAGGGTGATGAATAATAGTTGAAATCTAGTTGCCAAAATTTTGATGAACACTTTCAAATCAGTATTATAGGGGTAGTTCACCAAAAAATTACAATTAGGCTGCGTTTTACTCACCCCCTAGGCATCTTAAGTGTATATGAGTTTCTTCTTTCAGACGAATCCAGTCCGAGTTATATTAAAATTTGTCTTTAATCTTTCAAGCTCTATCATTGCAGTCAGCGGGTGTTGCATTGCATCAGTCCAGAAGACATGAAATAAAAAGCGCCCATCCATATAAAACACTGTCTCACATGGCTCCGGGGGGTGAACAAAGGCCTCCTGTAGTGAATCGCTAACCATATAGCGATTATTCAAAATGTAATAATCCCTTAAATCTAGCTTGCTCCGGGTGAAAGACATTCAAGGTCAGCTTTGTGCATGCGCCGCTCAGAAGTGACGAATGCAGAAATGCAGCGGAGAGATTAAAACAAAACAACGGTCACTAATTAGAAGTACAAAACAAGGATTTGTAAAGAAGAATGACGGAGGATTTCTGTATAAGCCAAGGGAGACTGGTTTTCCTTTGCTAATGTGAGGAAACTTTGCTCCTGTTAACAAACGTTGGTTTTCAAGAGACTCACCGGCGCATGTACAACGCTGACATCTTACGTCATGTACAACTTTTGGTGCAAGCTAGATCAAAGTGATTATTATGTGTTGAATATGGATATGTTTCTTACAAAAACGCATCGAGTTGCTACAGGAGGCTTTTGTTCACTCCCCCAAGACACTTTTTTTTTTAAAGTAAGTGCACTTTTTATTTCATGTCTTTTGGACTGATGCAATGCAACACCTGACTGCAGTGATAGAGCTAGAAAGATCAACGACAATTTTTAATATAACTCTGACTGGATTCGTCTGTATGAAGAAAGTCATATACACCTAGGATGCCTCAGGGGTGACTAATTGTCATTTTTGGGTGAACTAACCCTTTAAGAAGAGCAATTGGATGAGAAGAGTAATTAGGTAAAAAGTAAAAGTAATTAGGGACATAGAGATTTTAAAAAGTCAAGTGTTTGGGGGCAATTAAACCAGTGACAAGAACATAAAGACCATTATGGTGGATTTATGTTTAAACAGAACTGAATTACGAAAAGTGGATTGGGAAATCCAATTGCATTTCATACGATACTGTTCACCATGTTTAATGTGAGACTCTTGTAGAAAAGTTATGTTTATGTCTATATGAAAACACAAAAAGTATTTTTGAGTTCTGTAACTCGTGAAGTAACTTCAGTCCGCTTGGCCAACATCTGAGACAGCGATTTTTCATTCATGGAGCCGTTCATTGATTTGATGGTCTCCATAATGTCAGCGAGATTAACAGGGTCTTCGGAGCTGACAGAATGACAGACAGACGCCTTGTTCACCTGCACTTTCTTTGATTTTGGTAAAGGATGGTAATGAGCTAACTTTAACTATAAAATTATTGGTGAAAATAAGGTGTTATCAAGGGAAATGAAGAGCACAGAAAAACAGGTCTACTCCATGTGGTACTCACTAGCGCCCCCTCGTCATTATTACTGGCATTGCTCCTGTCTGAGACGCACCACTGATCTGTGAGCAGCACATCCTGTTTAATTACTTTCTTGTACAGGCAGATCCTTTCACTTTACATATTTTTCATTTCTCAGAGTCCATCACTGGGGAAATTGTATTCTTCCTTTCGAGCAAACAGGAAGTTATTTTCAAAGGTGTTTTCCCGTATTCTATCATCTGGTGTGTGTAGGGGAGTTGATTTCAGTAGAATCCACCCTCACTAGAAAACAAACTTGTTGAAAAGTCACAGTCAGCAGGATGAGGCGTGAAGCGCGAGTGAAGCTGAAAGCTGTCTGTGTCAAGCTCACATCATGACAAAGATGCATGTTTCCATTTCAAAAGCTCCAAGATATTCACCCTCACTGCAGCATTTGAAGGATAAGAGAGTTCAAACCCTCCTGGAGTTCGGCACACACATTCACTTCGGTTTATTGGTAAAAACCCACCACCTTCAAAACCACTCATGCAGAAGACACAAATAGTTAACCTTGGTGTTATAAAAAATGAAAGCTAGAATGCTGGCTTTACGTAAGCTGATTTGTAGAGATTAGATTTATTAGTAAATATGATCTAAAGTTTGCTAGTCTTTTTTTTTCAGCCCTACACCCAACCAAACACTGAACAACAGAAAAATTAAATTTAAAATGGTTAAATAAATTATTTTAAGTATATAATAATTTATTGTAGAAAAAAAACCTTGCTAAATATTAAATTAAATATATCTTTAAATTTGTTTATTTATTAAATAATTAAATGAAAAAAAAATACATTATTATAAATCAAGACAAACACACAAAAGAAATAAATAAAAAACAAGTACAGCAGAAAGTAGTTCATATTTAATGTAATTTATTTATAATTTAAACAGTGGTTTAAACAATTAAAATCAGTCATGATACCACCACCTCAAAAAAAACTATAATTAAAGATTACAAATTACAAAATAATTTAGCTAAAAAAAGTATAAAAATATATAATAAGACCTATATTTATTATATTATATTATATTATATTATATTATATTATATTATATTATATTATATTATATTATATTATATTATATTATATTATATTATATTATTTATTTGTCATTTAAACAATGGTTTAACGTAAACAATTAAAATAAATTATGATAGCACCATTGCAAAAACAATAAAGATAACAACTCTGTATTAAATATTCATAGTAATTAGAGCTGGATTTTTTTTTGATTTTATAATATCATATATTATTTATTTATTAAGTTTACTTTAAATATTTATTTGTTATTTAAACAATGGTTTAAACAATAATTAAAGATAACAACTTTGCATAAAAAATTATATAGCTATAAAATAATAGAATTAGGACTAGAACTTTTTTATTTTATTAATATAATATCATATTATTTTTCATATATATTTTACTTTTTACTATTTATTTATCATTTAAACAATGGTTTAATGCTTAAAATCTACGTTGAAATCTTTATGACATTCTCATCCTTGCTTCAACGTATTCACCATTTTACAGGTGAAAAGTCTTTTAGACATCATTCATATATTTTTATACAATCTTTGCATTAATGGGAGAAACACTTGTGTAGAGCTGATTCCTGACAGAGAGCAGTGGAGGCAGAACAATGAAGTCAGCTGCTCCTGACCCATCGAGACAAAACCAGCTTCAGCAAACACGTGTGCTGTCTGCTCAACACACACACACACACACACACACACACAATACATACTCTTAAAGAACTCCAGTTTCATCAACAAATTCTGTTAACTTAGCTGTGCTGTTATGTTTATAGAACTTTATATATAAACAGAAAATTGCCAATAAATAAATATTTTCTAAAAATCTGTATAATAATATAATATAATAATAATTATAATATTCTCTACCGATTGTTTATTATTATCTTTGTTATTATTTTTATTATTATTCCAAATAAAAATAAGAAATGTTGCTAATACGTATATTTTATTTATTAGTTTTATAGTTTATTTCTATACATATTAGTATTTTGTAACATTTTAGTTTGTCTTGATTTATTTCAGTTAATGTTAAATTTATTTGAAGTAAAGACAAAGTCTGATATGGTTTTAGTTAACTATTATTTATAATATATAAATCTGGTGCATTTTAACATCACTCTTTTTTTATCTAAAGTTGTTCATGTGTCACCCTAATCAGTGAGTAGTTTGTATTTCTCCAAACGCTGTGATGATGCTTTCTGCCCCACTTTTCTCCATCATTATTGGCTGAGCGGCCATTTGGCTTGATATTATCCTCAGGGGACCAACACAACCCCCTCCCAGCTAACGCTCGGGACACTGCCATTTATTGCCCCTGCAAAACTAGCTTATTAGGAAGTGAAACTAACAGGGAAACCGGACAAACTTATCTAGTTAGACTGGATGGCCAAGATGAAGTTGTAAACTCATGTAGATCAGGAGGATCCTGGTGACGTGTTTTTGAGTGAACTCCTCAGAAAGGCTAATCTGAGCGGCACAAACATTGTCATTGATTCTGATCGGCATCACAGAACCATGATCCAGATCTGCTGAACCGCAAAACACATCATTCGGAGGAGAGAGGAATCAGATTGTAATAGTTGACTCAAATTAAAAACATTAAAAAAAAATAGTTTTACCTGAAATTAACAATAATTGAAATAAAACATAGAAATATTCTATAAGCATATAAAGAAATATTAAAGTTCTAAAATAATATGTAAATAAACTATAAAACTAAATAAAATAAAAAAAACTTTAAAATTTAAGTGAAATGATATATATATATATATATATATATATATATATATATATATATATATATATATATATATAATAAAATGATTAAAACTAAATAAATTATAAAACGAATAAATGAAAGTTAATACAAATATAAACATTTAAACATAAAAATAAAAATGGTAAAAACATACGACAAAAATACTAAAACTTGAACTAAAATTAAAGTAAAACATTTAAATATAAAAAACATACAAATTAAAAGAAATATTAATCAAAACTAATAGTATGTTAATGATACTAAAATAACATGGACAAAAAAAATGTTAACTGAAATAAAAAAAAATAAAAAAATAATAACAAAATATAAAATTATTTCAGCTATTGTTGGCAAGGCAGAATTTCTCGTCTTTGTTTACTTTAACTCAAAGGACTAAAATACTGTATCTAAAACTAACTAGAAAAATGTTCAATAATTTAAAAACTATGCATTCTATATTATATGAAAGACAAAACTCTAACTGTAAGGAAGGAACTGAAATGATCATTAACAGGTTGGTATTCCTGTAAAGCCGCTTGGGAACAATCTTCACTGTATAAAGTGCTACACAAATTAAGGTGAATTTACTAAAAATCCCTATTTAAAAAAAAAACAAAAACAAAAAAACTCTTAACCGAACTCTATCAATGATTCTAAAATATGACTGATAATAATGTTGTGTATGAAATCTTTCTAACAGCTCAACTTCTTCTCCCCTCTGGATCTCAAAAGGTCTTTTACAGGGGTTGATCACGGCAGACATAATAATGCCGTTCCTGATTCCTGCTGCCCCCAAAGCCTTTGTGATGTCAGAACAAAAGGAAGTGAGCGGGAGGCCTCTGAGTCACATGAGCTGCCTTTGATTAACATTCGACACTGCTGTGTGTGACACACTCAGGATGCAGCAAGAATAACCCAGGTGCTATTAATATCTTCGCTTTACCTAAACAGATGAATACAGTCATTTAAGTCATATTAATGATTAATTCGATTAAGGTGGCAGCAGTGGATTGAAATGCTATCTTTATGTCAATATTTACGCTTGGTCCACAGTGATTTTCGAAGGTATGTTTATAGAAAAAGAGATGACATCTCTGTTAATCTCAACCTCATGTTTTATGTGACCAATATGACACAAGGCTGAGAAAATGTGAATCATCGTATATGAGTCAGTCATTATCACCAAAATAAACCCAGGCAAGACTGACTCTTTGTAATAATGTGAAAATGGTCTTTTGTGCTATCATTTATATATAAAGTTGGTGCAATAAAGTAACATCATAGTTAACAATTACACACACACAGGGATGGGCAAAAAACTATTTTGTATTTAAATACATTTGAAAAAAAGTCAAATGTATTTTGTATTTAAATACATTTAATCTTAGTAATTTTTGGTTTTTAGTATTTTTGTATACTTGTTGATACAGGCAATCAGCAGTCTAATAAAGAGGTTGATTGGCAAAAAGTTTTTTATGTATTTTGAAACTACAAAAATATTAAGATGCCCACACACATATATATGTGTGTATGTGTGTGTGATGTAACCCATATTATATTATTTATTGGCAATAGTTTGACAGAATTTTTCACTTCATGATTCAGTCTAATACAAACAGTCTCTGAAAAACATGTCAGTGTTTCGTTCCTGAATTAATCAACCATTTAAATGTTTCAATTGCAATGACTCACTTATTAACAGTGACTCACTTCCACCTACTGGTGGTTTCATTTCACATTTAAAGTACTTTTTTATACATTTTTTTTTTAAATATCAATATTCAGCATTTTAGGATTAAAATGCCAAAACATTATTTATACATTTGTAATGCAGTTTAAATGCATTCATGTCCTGCATTAAACAGTGTGTAAATGCATCTAAATGACACTTCAGACGCAGCTTCTGTGTTTCCTCTGCATTGCATGAATTTTGTTGATAATGATTGTATTTGTTTGGTAACAGCCCCAAATGTCATATTGTTGTAATTTACTTTATTTGATTACATTTAAGAATAGAGGGAAAAGATTCATTTCTGTCACTCTTGTGAGCGCAACATATATACATATATATATATATTTTTTTTATTTTTATTTTTTATTTTTATCGCACCCCTTGGCTTGATATTTAATTCTTCTTTGCTTAGTGATTGTTTGCTAAACCTAATTCACAGATCATCATAAAATAATCTTTTATCTTATAATTAGGTCTTATAAAACAAACTATTTGCATCATATGTATATAACGTTTTATTTTATTTATTAAACTGGTTAGGGTGACCCCCGAGAGCTTTGACACAATTCAAACACTGGGGGGTGGGGGGTGTATTATCCCCCCTGTCCCCCCAGAAGCTACGCTCCTGCTTGGAATGACATCATTTAGTGTGTAAGCTACTAAACATTTCAACAAAAAGTGCTCCTTGAGGTCTTTGGGCAGTTATATTATCAGAGACTGATGTGGATTTGTTGACTGTCTGGCCTGCTGACAGCTGTGAGCCGTAACTGAGAGCCTCTCTCTCAGAGAAATGACTGCGATAGCCCATCCGTCTGTAAGCCAGCATTCAGAGCACAGATGAATGGGAAGCACACAACACAGACACTCTTCAATGGATTTACTGTAGCTACAAAAGAATGGGAGGTTTGACTTTGGATACTGAAATTAATAGTTCTTACCAAAGAAATCCGTTATGACACTATACGAAGGTTTGTATAATCAATGGCTCATTATAATGAGCAAAACTGAATATATACCGCAAAACATCACAGTGGTTCCTTTGTTGAAACATCAAACCAATGAGGCTCTCTTAATAAAATAACTTTTAAATCCTCACACAAGAACAATCCACGAGCACATGGCCTTAGGGAGATTCCCAAAAGCTGCATCTTCCTTTCCATGTGGGTTGGTGATGAGGATTGCTGACGCTTCATTCACATGCATAATATTAAACTTAAAATCAAGATTTGAACTGATCCAGAAGGACATCCAGCCTTCCATATTAAATGTACAGAATCTGTATACAAGTTGTTGCATTGCCTTAAGTTGAAAGCACCTTTCATGTCTTGAAGGTCAGATTTTTTATGCTAACACAAAGGTCTTTGTATTTGAGTAATTTCAATAACAAAGTTTCCCCGACTGGATGATTGCACAACTTAACAGTTGTGAGCTTTTTCGCCTGAGGGTGTTTAAAGTATTTCTCACTTCTGAAGAAGCATTACATCCCGACTACTCTCCTGTTCCAGTTACAATCAACATGGTCTCTGTGTCACACAAATGCATGCTCTATTAGCATTAAGCATTAAGAGTCATAACAGTTATTATGTTTTGAACACAAATATAAATGTTATTTCCTTGTATGATTGTACTACAAAATTTTTATGTCAAAGTTCATGCAACCCACAAGTTTTACTTGCTTATTTGAATACAGATGCTTTATGGTGCTTTTCTTTCACATTTGCTTGAATAATTAGATCTTTAGTTTTAAGCATGCTTTATAATTCTGGATTTTAGCTTTTAAAGTAACAGTAACAAACCCTGTTCTATGGTCTTTACATTCATGTGTTTTCTTGTGTGTGTGTCTCTTCCCCTCCCCCACTCTACATGAAAAGTGTATGTGTGTGTGTGTTGAGGGAAGCAGGGGACATGATAGGTATCTACTCTCTCAAATAACAGCCAAATTTCCTGCAGTTTCATGCACTTGCAGATGATTCAATGCTTATCTGTGTTTGCGGAAGAAATAATGACTGGAAAGGTTAAGGGAGGAGAGAAAGCAACTTCGCCCACTTCTATTCTGCACAGTAACAGCTAAATGCAAAAACTGGAATTTGAAATACAAGTTTTTAGGAAGATGCCATCATGAGATGGGGCTATATATGTGAACTGGAATAAATAGGTCAAAGGCTGCAGGACAAAAAGCAATGCATTTTGATGTGAATGATTTCCGGTCAAATGACACTAGTTTTAAGTATATTTAGGCTTACAGAGAGTTTTAGAATCAATAAAATACTACCTTAGCGAAACAGAGTTCATTGTTTCATATAGGCCTATATATAGCCTATATATATATATATATATATATATATATATATATATATATATATATATATATAAGCTGAAAACACCAATTAACTAATGTGAACTTTAAATTATTGTTAGTTCTGTCGTGGTTTGAATATAAAATAAAGATAATATTTTATAAAAACGTGTTTTGTAACTTTTTTTGTAAACATATTTAGTCTATTCTTCATTTCGCCTACATACGGGTACCAGCTGCGGGTCGTGGTTTATGAAGGGACATTTGTTTACAATGCGGGCTCATGACTGCTAAATACTTAACTTCCTTTTCATTACTACTTACGGAAGCTATCCTCGCGTCAGAGTCTGTGCATAACTCTCATACCCCAGATCATAATAAGCAACAACCGTAAACCACAATTCCACTGTAACAATCTAGATGAAGAATAGTTAAGGAGGCCATGTGATCAGAGGTGCGCGAGTCGCGACGCTCCATAGAACGGTGTAGGTTGCGTGAACGGTTCTTTTGAACGGTTCGTCGAAGCAATTCAGTGATTCTTTTGCGCGAGGACGTTATTGCGTCACCACGTGGTCCAGGCAGCGTGGCATACTGCATTCTCTTCTTGACCATTTCAATAAAGCCACATTTTTTAGTAAATGTTTTATTTAGTTTAATGATTACCAGAACAGTTTGGTTGAGCCAACATTCAGTTCATATAAACAATTCATTCAGAGCCTATACTTAATAATATATACTTAATACTCATGCAATCATTTTTCACAACTCCTCCAGGGTAATTTTTGCTCTTATAAACTTCCAATGCATTTTATTTTAAACACTTGTGCTATTTTGATATTGTTGTTTTTATTAACATTTTTGTTCATTACGTGTCGAACAAAGTAACAAAAGTAATTCTTGTGATGAGTTAAGTAACCGCTGGGATTGATACATAAATGTTTTGATTCACTAAAAAGGAACGGGATCACGATTCACTTGTTCATGGGAATCAAACTAGCTTTATGTATTTGATTCAGTAAAACGAGTGATTCATTTGATAATAACACTACAGCTCGGGCTGTGTTTTTGATTCTTTATTCATCATTTGTGTCTTCTTCAGACGTAAATTTACTTTGTTGTTATCTAACATGGCTGGTTGCATGTGCATTTTCTTTCCCTTTGCTTTTTTTTGTTCCCTGTTTAAAAAAAAAAAAAAAAAAAAAAAAAGTTTCGCGAACCAGTTCAAATGATTCGTTGCAAAGATCCGACTCAACTGTGCGTTAACGAATCAGACATCCACGGGAGCGCGCCCTCTCTCTCTCTCTCTCTGAACGCAACAGCTGCATAGTGAGTGATTTGCAAACATTGAAAGCAAGGCATTTCGTCCTGCTAACAATTGGCTAACTCAGCTAATCAGATTTCCAGAAAGAAAGAAGCTACCAAACTAACACCCCATAGATATAATTAGTTAATATAACGATTGTTGGCACACAATAAGAATACCTGACGAAGTCTGAACATAATGGTAGGTACGTTATGGAGGGTGAGTTCCTTATTTTCAATATCACTCATCGCTAGCGTGTCGTTAGCCAAATTTCTATTATCAGCACGAGCACAGGTTGATCAAACCTGACCAAAGTTAACGAACTGGGACATATGCTTTAGTTTAACACCGAAACTCTGTTATGTGAAACGAAATAGAAGAGGATGATAAAGTTGGTGTCTCTTTTTGTTATGCAGGAACTGCATTAAGACCTTTTGATGTTCTTTCTTATCTTGAAAGGGGAAAGAATAGAAAACAACTTTCAACAAACGTCTCAGCCATGCCCCCAAAACAAAGTCATAAAGTTGTTTATATATATAACATTATATATATATATATATATATATCAGCCCTGTGATCAAACAAGTTATTAAGATAGCTACAAAGAAGAATGTACTTTTGTGTAAGTCTGGTTTGGTTGGTCATAATAATGATTTTATTTTATTCTTTTTGGTTGAATATCTATTCCGCTTTGTTTTTATTGTTTCTTTCATCCAACTACACACATGGTTTTAAGATAAGTGATTTATTCAAGTTCTTTAACTTCTGCTTCACCATATAGTGATCTCATTGTTCTGTAGGAAAAACAACTCGACTGTAGTTAGGGAGGAGTTTTGTATCACCTTCCAAAAAGACGAAGAAAAAAAAAAAATATATATATAGACAATCAGGTATATTGGCGAGGTGTGTAGTAAAATAACTACTAAAGCTGCTGATCAAGTTAGAATGATCACGTGTCAGGAAATTACAGCCACATTAAAGACACGCTTCCACACACGAGGCATTATTATCCATACAAACCATGATTTTGTTTATAAGGCGCGTCGTTTCCATAGTGTCTATTATGTTTTTAAAAACCGATACATTTAAACGTTGCATCATTACGTCAGTAACCGTCGTTTTAATTAGCAGACGTCGCTACATCTCTCCACTTGTGCGTGACGTCACTTGTGTTCAGAAGTAGATTTGTTTGAATACCCCGTTTTACACACCAAATATGTATATATGTGTATATATGTATTATGTGTGACATAGACACGTCATATATAATATAGACTTAATGCATATAATGTTTTATTCAGTTTTGAGCTTCTTCTAAGATAATTTCCCAGTGGCGGGTGTGTTTTTAACCAGTTTTTCACTTATTTGCATGAGCCGTCCACACCATTTATTGTTCTATAAGACAATTATTACAAGTGTAACAGACACTGTGTCTTTTTAAGAACTTCTTTTGATAGATTTGGATGGTTTGGGGGCCAACAAACATGCTATTCTTGTGAACAGGTTGCATGGCAAAGCCCAAACAAAAGAGTAAGACAAACAGCAGCTGGTCTCTAGCTGTTTCTTCTTCAGCATGTCAACTAACCGTGTTTTAGGCTATTATAATGACTCAAGCATAGGTGGGGCCATTAACTTTATCATTTTGTACTGTTTAAGTTATCTAAATGCTTTTGAAAGTAAATGGCTTTGCTCAGGATTACTTTGTGATTACCATCTAAAGGACTTTGAGAAGCAAAACTGTTGAAATCAGCACAGCGAGGCCTGTCGTTAGAGTATGTCTGCATAATGTAAAAGAATTCACAGATTGTTTTGTTTCTTTTTCACTTTTTTTTTTTTAACAGTGGTTATTCGGTAGATAACTGATGTGTTAAAGCTTCCTTTTCAGCCTCCGTTTCTCTTTTTTTTTTTCATCTTCAGACTCTGTTTCTCTTTTTTGGTGCCTTACATTAGCGAAGCCTATTTTTGTGTTGCATTTCCCTAAAAGTGAGTTTAACTTGTGGTGTGTGTGTGTGTGTGTAGGGAATAGCAGAAGATTGTTGACTTTTCATGATTGATTCTTTTTATCTTTTGTATTTAAGGCGTTGTAAAATAAGCACTTGTGTGTGTGCAGTTCAGAACTAATTGGCAAGATGCCTGAAACTTCTCATTTGGGCTTGAATAAGAGTGTTGTATGTTCATTTGGGTGTTATATAATAGATAAATGTGGTTCTTTATACTTATTGGTTTGTATCAGCATGAATGAAAGGCTAACAGGGTTTTAGAACAATGCAACTCCACCTTAGACCTCACGAGTGAGGTTTCACATACATTGTGAAGGACACCGCTGTAGATACACCTCTGGCTTCCTGTTGCCTCACAGTAATGCATCTAAAGAATGATGGCATTTCGTCAGTTTTTTCCCGGAAAATTTTCGAAAAGATCTGAAATTGGGTTTTCCCTACTTGTGTAAATGTACCAATACAGAACAGTTGATTTCAGACCAATGTGTAATTTATTAGATCTCAGACAAAGTTTTTCTTTGTTCGTGACACATATTCACCGAAATTATACTTTCACTTGGGCTTTGTGTAATGTATGTATGCCTGTGTGTGTGTGTGTAATTATTTATAATTTATTTATTTCTCTTATTAGTTCATTCTAACAGTGGTTTCCATTTTAGTTTTTATAATTTACATAAAGACAAATAACATCAAAATTATTTGTCAAATGCTAGTCAAAGCTATAAAGTGGCTTCTAATTTTTATTATATATTATTATAATGTGTTGGTCATGCAGGTTTTTTTTTTTTTTTAATTCCTCTTATTAACTGAGATTACTACATGAATGTTTGAGCAATTAAAAATGAATTTGTCGCTATGCTGGAGCATTAATATGAACTTGTGAAAAAAATAACAAACAAACAAGTTACAGCATCTCCTTTACAAACTTATAGGCCTATATCTTTTAATGTTAAATCTTATTAAGACATGTCTTGATCATGCTGCATGACTTTCCCAGTGGAATAACTTAGCAACAAGCAAAGAGAACTTTTCTCAAGGGCACAATTATTATAGACTAACACTGTATTCTCAATAGACCATTTTCACAGTTTGCAAACAGTGATGTTTGTTGTGGGTGGAGCCTAACTGGTGGCAGAAAATGAGTTTTAAAGTAGCAGTCTATGGAAGCCATGGGATAAAATAATAAAGGTAATCTTTGAGTTTAAATTTCAAAATTCAGATTTTTTTCCCACACAATTCCGAAATTATACCTATTAAATCTGGTAAGAAAAATAAACTCATCATTCTCTCTTTTTCCCCTCTGCTCAGAATAACGAATTTACAATCCCACACTTCTGGATTTTTTATTTGATTTTTTTTTTTCTCAGAATTGAAAAACATTTGACAAATTGCTGAGTTAGGTCGAGTTCGTTTGAACTGGGAGGTTTAAACTTGCATTTGTGAGAAAATTGTGAGACAAAATATGTAAATGTTATAGTTTTAAATAGTATTTCATGCTTTAACTGTTTGGTTTATACTATGCCCCCTATGTTAATATTATATAGACATATTGTTAAAATAATTTTTATGCTTTAAAAGCAGGGTAATCATAGCAGGTCTCATCCATAGTCTGTCCGTCCGATATTGTGTAGCTTGTCAGTAAACTACGGCTCGGTGTAGTAAAAGCCACTCCATTTGAAAGCAGGGGATGGATATTTAGTACTAATCACAGAACCAGCTTTACTAAAGAGACGCATGACAATCCCATGCGATTAATCGTGCAGCCCTAGTCTGCGTTGAGCTTCACATAGCGTCTTTGACAACAGTATGTTATAAGAATTATTCTCATTCCGATTCTGACGTCCAAAGGCACAACCATAAATTTTTTTTCTCTTATTTTTACTTGTTTCCCTCCACTTGTTCCCAGTGTTTTTCTGCCACCACAATGCGCATGCAGCTGCAAGTGACGTAACTGTGATGTCTACTCCAAACTGGTCTAGAAGCCTTTAGCTGCTGGTTTATTCCCAATTCAGATACTTTAGGGTGGGGTCACAAGCTTTGGATGTTAGCCCAGATCTTTAACAGCAAGGTTATTATTGTGTTTTACCCAGTCTATGTTACCTTAAATAATGATACATGTATTCTAAATTAAAATGAAAGCTGCTGTAACAACAAAATATCGAATGCTTGTTTTTGTTTTAGAAATGAGTTTAGATTATTGCTTGCTCTGTATTTAATCCACATTTGCTGCAACTGGTGAAGTGTACATAAAACAACTTTTCTTTTGTCTCGAGTTTACTTTAGAAACTTAAGCAAAACATCAAACTTAGCCCTGTGTGGTTGCTAATCTTTTTTTAATGATCCATGTGACAGATCATGTTTCATATTAAGTAAGTAACAGTACAAAAGAGATGAGCACTTGTTTTCTCTCCCCCATTAATTTTATCATCTGTAAGTGTAGTGGTAGAGTTGATTACATTCCACAGAACTGGCCACACCTGACTTAGTTTTTTTTTTTTTGTTTTTTTTTTTCATTTCAGGTTTTGCCTGTCAGGACAATTCCTCTGTGTGAATCACAAGAAATCAACTGATCAAGTGTATGCCCCATTACCTGGCAGTGACTGGCAAGCCTCGACTGCTTCTCCTGTACATGATGCCTCACAGGGGTTTACTGAAACTCTTAGCATACGTACTGTGCTGAAATTTAAAAAGCCTGTTTGGAAAATTTGGCAAGTTCCATGGAAGTGTTGAGTTATTTGATATTGTGTAATCTAATGCATGATGTCCTTCATGAGTGTTTCAAATGAATGATTCTTCACATGTCTCATAACTTTCAACATATGGTTTCATACAAGCTTTCAACTGAAACTAAATAAGAAAGAAATACCCAAGTAAATTCCTGCTGACATGCCTACCCACCCATTGTTCCCATATTTGGAAAGTCCTGATGGACTAGGTCATGACATTCTCAGCCACAGCAATGCAAGCATGCCTGGTACTGGATCTAGCATGACGCCCCACGCCAGCGTGGTGGAAAAACTAGACACACTGGCAGAAAGTAGCCTACCTCTAGACTGCATGTTTTGTGAGGAGACTTTCCTGCATCAGGAAGACCTGGGACCACACCTTCTTTCCCAGCATCCCACAACATTCCACGCTCCTGCAGTGTTGCGCGTGGAAGCAGAATTCTTAACTCCCAGCGAAAGGGCTCGTTCTAAGACCTGCCAAGCTGTGGAAAAGAATGAGGAGCTCTGTTGCGTTGTGTGCGGCCAGGCCGTTACAGATGCAACTGAGCTGGAAACGCACATGCGGAAACACAAGGACTCTTTCACGTACAGCTGCGGCCTCTGTGGACGTCGTTTCAAAGAGCCGTGGTTCCTGAAGAACCACATGAGAACCCATGGTGGAAAGGCTAAAAACAAAAACCAGGACCAGGAGATCCCTGCCACCGTTAATGACGTCATCCAAGACCAACCTCCATCACCTGTGGACACGTCATACAAAATGTGCATGGTATGTGGCTTCTTTTTCCTAAACAAGGAAGTTCTGGCTGAGCACAGCAAGGTCCACAATCGAGAACTGGAAGTGGATGAGAAGGACTCCTCTGTTAGCCAACCAACTGAGGAGGTTCCTGTATCTCAGAAGGAATTTTTGCAGACTCTACAGTTGCATCCTTCAGGTGCAAGAGAAGAAGCTGAACAGAGTCATCCATCTGGACGCTGGATATCCCAACTTGATCCTTTTAACACCTACCAGGCTTGGCAGTTGGCCACCAGGGGCAAGATCGCAGCAGGTCCGAACTTGGCCAAGGAGCTCAATGCCGACTCCAACTCTGACAACGAGGACTCTGGTTCTGAAAAAGAGGAACTAGGGGCCATTTGGGATTCTGGGGCTGGAGATAAACCCAGACGAGGCCTACGAAGTGACCTCAAGCCTAGCGAGACTCCTTCACCATCACCTGAGCAAAAAAGTCTGATTCGTAAAGACAAGCCAACAAACTGCGAAGAGTGTGGCAAGATCTTCCGGACATATCATCAGTTGGTCCTCCATTCTAGAATCCACAAGAAGGAACGAGGGGGAGCAGAGAGTCCCACCACACCTATAGACGGGAGGGCCCAAAGTGTAGGCTCTTGTAGTAGTTCATCTCTTGACCGAGCCGAGGAGTACTCAGAGGATGGCTCCGAAGAGGGAGCGCTAGTTGACGCCTTTAATCCAGGTATTATTAACCAAGTGCTTTGTATTGTTTTCATTTTTTATTAGTTCTTATTTGCTTGTTAAAACAACTTGCCATCATCTGTCAGAAGTTCATCCACCGAGTGCTCAAGATTGCTGTCATCTTTTTGAATAATGTACACTAGAATTACCCAGAAATGCAGACTCTTTACTACAGAAGAAGCTTATTCTGTCTCAAGGGTTCAATTGCAGAACTTCAGTGCAGACCTTAGGGTTCCCTCTGCTGGTCGAAGAAAACTCATGCATATTTGACTTGAGGACATTCTGTAGTGCAGCTTGCAGTTTAAATTTCTATTCTGGAATACCATGTGTCATTTAAGGCTAAAATTAACATGTCACTTTTCCTACAGAAAAAAATGAGGAAGGATCGGGAAAAATGAAATTGAAAATTCTTCCTCCAAGAAAATGCAGTTACTGTGGCAAGACTTTCCGCTCAAACTATTACCTCAATATTCATCTCAGGACACATACTGGTTAGTTCTTTGTTGTGTTGTCTTTATAAACCATATTGGGTCTATTTCTGTCTTGCTTTCTGACCCTAATGCCTTGTATTCCAGGATGAATGTAGTTTGGCTATTTTTTGTCTTATGTAAACATTGATGTCTCTCTTGTCATTTCACAGGTGAAAAACCATATAAATGTGAATACTGTGACTACGCCGCAGCACAGAAAACGTCTTTGAGGTACCATCTAGACAGACGTCACAAGGACAAACCTTTCACAGAAATCCCGAACATTCCTGCAACACCATCTGCTAGAAATATCATCAAGGCCATTGAACCTCCCAAGAATGCAGATGACAAACAAGCCTTAAAACCAGTCAAACAGTGGCTTGCTCCTAAACCTCTGCCTGCCAGTGTTAAACATAACCCAGGCTTGAGCCAAGCCATTATTAACAGCAAACATCCTTCCATTCAAGTCAAGCAAGAGTATGTTAGTGCTCCCGCTGCAGCTCCTTACACCGCTGTGGGTGAGGTCAACAAAAAATACCCATTATCCGTAAACCCGAAAATGGAGAAGGAGGCTACCGAAGCACCTTTGAATTTGTCTCTCAAAGTGCCACTTCCTGTATCTGCTACCTCAGTACCCAGAAGCCTGTTACCATCTAACACATGTACCTCGTGCTCTTATGAAACCCTTTACCCTGAGGTTCTCTTGATGCATAAAAAACTCATCCACAAGGAGAAGTCTGATGTCAAGAAGAATGGATACAGGGGATCTCAGAAACCGAAACGGTACACTGGTTGCCCGCCGGCTCTTGAGGGCAAAGACATCACTCCTTTGCCCCACATTAACGGGAAGCATCCCCGTCGGACCAAATCCCCAATACGGCAACCAGAAAAACTTGGGGAAAAGCTTGCGAAACAGCCTCAGATGTCTAAGATTTCTCCTGCGAAGGAGCGCTGGAGAGATCAGCACCAGGAGGGCCAACGAGGCAGGGAATCCGATTCAACCAGCTCGCTTTCTAGAATCTCAGAGCAAGAATCTAGCAGAAAATTAAATGTGCCATTGGTAATCGATCGAGAGTTGTCCAAGCAGAGGCCTGGCCTGGATCATGAGATGAATCAGAGGGCAAGCTTGGGCAAAAACGGAATGGTTTGGCCCACAGATCCAGCTAGACTTTGCCTTTCGGACCGTTTCCGAAACTTGACGCAAACAGACATTGGCGAACCGTCTAGCAAGAGACACAAGTCGTTTGAGCCTCTACATACTGCATCTGGACGGCTTGGAGAGGATTTCAACCGGATTGTGCCCACTGGCAGAAATGCGAAATCCTCGTTGCAGGCGAGCTCACCCTTGTCTTCAGCTAAGGTGACTCCCACTCCATCTCCCAACAGCATGCAGGCCGACTGGAATGTCATCAACCTGCTCCGCAACTACACACCTAACAACCTGGCCTCGCTCTATCACCCCACTGCTGCAGGCTCCAGCCATGCTGTCATGGCCTCACCTGTCACTGGTGAGCATTTACAACATGTTCATCAGCAATTGGTCAGTGGTCAAATCTCACAAACTGTGATTTCAATACTATATAAAAACAAAGATATCTCTCTCTGTAATATATAATGTATTTATTTATAGATTTCACGTAGAGCAGCATTTACCACACAGAGGCGTTGTTCACTGACAGGCTGCGCCAAACCATGATCATGTTTTGTGCATGTTTGCGACATCTTGTCAGTGAACAATCTTAGTAGTTATTATATACAAATATTGTATAATATATATTAGTTTGCATACAATTATTTCAAATATTTACTTAAGTATGTGTATATATATTTTCAGGATTGGTTTTGTTGCATTGTGAACTATCAGTTTAGCACATAATTTAATGTTATTTAATGAACAGCAAAAATTGCTAACTAAAACCAGAAATTGCGTGTGTGTGTTTGTGTGTATCCTTGTTTTGTTCTTAAAATAAAATTTCAAGAATTTTCCCTTTACAATAATCCAGGCTGCAGCTTTTAAGAATTATTTGAAGTTTTAAGACTTCACCATGGCTTCTTAAATTTAGTGAGGAGATGTCCTGGGATCATAACTGAACACTACCCTGTATTCTCCTCTTTTTTTAGGGAGCCGGTCCTTGATGTTCCCTCACTACTCCACTAGTATGACTCAGAGGAGAATCCAAAGCAGCCCTCTGAATAACGAACGCTGTGGACCTTCAGAAAAGAGCTCTTAGACCTATCCAGGGTAAATGTCTTCTTCAAATATCCTTCACAGGTATTGCATTGTGGTTTATGTAGCTAATCGCGCTGTTTCTCCTCCGCAGCTTTAAAATACGCTGAGAAAATGGTGGGGTCCTCGGTTGGGAGGAACGTTTAACTGATTTGATGTCGCTCACTGTTCTTCAGACACTACCGTCGAAGGGTTTGACGTGTTGGAAGGATGTACTGTGTGGATACGGGCCTCAGGCTCGGCTCTAGCCTTGGCTGCAAGGCAGAACAAACTTGGACTGCAGCCTTGAACAGTGTTGTTTTGATTCAATTTGCATTCCATTATGGCAATAGATTCATCTGCGGTGCACTTAACACGAAGCTGAACGTCTGACGCACTCCGTGCATGACAGTTGACTTGTGAATCTGTTGTGGGTCGGTGGTTTATTATGACAGCCTAAATACTAATCAAACCACAAGCCCAGCAAGTGCCTCCATTACTTTTTATTAAAAGCCTAAATGCACGAGGGGACGGCACTGAGCGAATAAACAAAGAGGGCCGCTGTGTTTTTTTTTGCTTTCCTCTAATGTGTATTGTTAATGTTTAACATCTCTTTTGCAGGTCAGCTTTATGCTATGCACAGAACGAGATCATTTCCAAATTAGAAACCTTCTCATTTGTACAAAATCTAGCTGCTGTTACCGTCTCGGGTGCGAGACTTCTGAAGCAAAGGTGACGTACTGTGTACTGTTGTGTAGGGTACATTTAAAAGTCAAGTAAAATACGTAAATGCAGGGACTGCGTGGAACCTCTTTCACTGTGACAAAGACATTCAACGGATCCTCAGGATTGATGAGAAACATAACTGTGATTTTCCGACAAATGTGTGCTGAGCATTTTTGATGCGATTGTTACGTTTTCATACACCAGAATGTTTTTGTAATTGTAGTCTTTTTTTTTTCTCTTAATAATCAAGTGTATATTTATTTTCAGGCGAGTGTGTTGCTTTATTCATTTGTATGTGGAATGCTGGCTAAAGCTCGTCATGGTTTCTGTTACTGTCTGCGTTCATTATACTAACTCTGAAGATGTTTGGAGAGTTAACTTATTTAGTAATATATAAGGGGCTTTCATGAGCTGAAGCAAATGCATCAATTTTCATTGATAATAAACTTGAAGCATTTTGTGTTTTTCGTTTGCTTCACACCACAATGCTGAATCGCCCCTTATTTAGTTTTTTTTTGTTGAGTCGTAGATCAGTTAGGCTGAGTGATAATGGATTTCTATTCGACTTTGGTTAGAAACCAATGCTGCTTGATGCTAAACGCAGGTTCGATCTGGTTTTTGTCCTCGCTCCCGCTCAGTATTTCGACTCTTAAACACACCGAATTGGGTTTGTGTAGGTAGTTTGGTTTAGGATGTAGTGGCCACCGTGTGTAAATGTGTTTGTAGTTGTGCTCTATAGGGTGTATCTGTTTGCATTTTTAATTTTTCTTTTGCACTTTCACTAATGACTTTTTCCCTTGAGAGTTCCTTCTTTTGTGGTCAGGTTGTGCAAAAATGATGAAGCCAGGATGCTTTTTCTCCCCACTCTTCTTGTCCGATGTTTCATGAATGATGCTGTTGTTTTTGCTCTTTAACAGAATGTCATTTGGATTTGCAATCTTGTAACCCACCTTGTTATTAAGCCAGGTGTATTCCAGGGCTCAGGCCCTTTCTAGAGGCAGAATAAAGCAGTTGTGCAAACTGGAAAGAAATGTCAGGTTGTCTGTTTTTCATTTTTCATCTGTGGAAGGTGAGTGTGTATATATATATATATATATATATATATATTTTTATCATGATTGTGGATGTTTATTATATAATTAATCTTGTATGTCATATGTTTAAAATGTGCATTCATAGTTAGGCAAACTGTATAGTATAGACAAACTGCTAGTGAAATGGTAGTCTTTCTAATGATGTGTGGCTTTAATGATGTTTAGATGTTCACCCCTCTTGACCTTTAGATAGAGTATTTGCTTTTTTGATCATATTTCACCCCCAAAAGCAAACTGTAACCCTTCACAACAGGATCTCATGTGTTAACATTGGTTAATGTGTTAACTAACATAAGTAATAATGAACTATACATTTTTAAGGTAGTAATTAACCTTTGTTATTGTTAGTTAATAACCGTTTTATTTTTGTTAGTTCACAGTGCGTTAACTTTTGATTAATAATGTATTATTAAATGTTGAGATTAAGTTTGATAAAGACTGTTCGTTCATGTTAAGTAATGTAAACAAATGGAATCTTGTAAATGATTATGCACACACACATCATTAGATTAATAATATATTTGTATTTTTTTTTTAATTTGTAATTCTAATAAAAAAAAATGATTTATTAGAATTTTAAATAAATGATCATTTATGCATATAATTTTTAATGCAAAAAAAGTATACTATATTACTTCAAATAGTTTGGCATTGCAGGCAAGTATTAAAGTCCAACTCATGTTTTCCCCGCTTTCAGTAAATGGTATCTTTTTTTTAGACCTACAGTGTTAATTAGACATATATTTTACAGTAGAGTTTCTATTTGTGGCTGGTTGCATAAACAGCTTAGACTAGTCTTAAAAGTTAGTCATATAACTCCCATATATACCCCCCCTCCACCATAGAAACATCATAAGTCATGACCAGTCTTGAAGGGGGAAAATAAAATTAGAGTATTTTCAAATTAAACTAAGCTAATCATATCATTTTAAAGTCGGTAACAAGAAGGCAGAATGTTTTAAATTGAATCCAAAAAGTAAGGCTGATTACCGCTTGGTTAACTACTAGTTCAAACTAGTTAAGTCACTGTCTTAACATAGTGGCTAGGATTATGCAACTGGTTGCACATTGTATGATAAGAATCATATATTATTATTTATTTATATATATATATAATATAATATAATATAATATAATATTTTATATATATATATATATATATATATATATATATACTTTAATTTAGTAAAGCCAATGATTGAAGCTTTGAGCAAAGGCTGTTGTCAGTGTTGGGAAAAGTTACTTTTAAAAGTAAATCATTAAAATATTGCTTTACTCCCTTAAAAAAAAAACTTGGTTTCATTTTATGGAAAGTAATACATTGTTACTTTTGTGTTACTTTTTCTCCTCTGTCCTGGGGTGGTTTGCTTGTTTTCAAATAAATAATATAAAAAGTTATATTCATGCAAAGTCATTTTTGCTCAGTATTGTTGAATGGGATCACTGAAGGTCAGCAGCAAAGACACTGTAATAAAAATTGGATTAAATACATTAAGGACTTTTGTGTTAACATTTAATTATTCAGTTTGTATAATATCCATTTCAATGTTTTTATTCATTTTGAGGAACACGGAGTCTGTTTTTGTGCAGGTGAGATGAGTAAATGCATGTACACATTTAGTCTAAAATTATAGTCAGCTTCATGTTCATAAAGCACACACAACACCTTATTCCCGATTTCTCTCAACATGGCAACATGAGAGCTGTCAGTCAATACATGGGAAAACAAAGTAACAGGCGTTACTTATTTGAAAAAGAAACTCCGATATTTTCTTGTAATATAAAAATAAACAAATGTTACCTTTGAGCACAAAACCAGTCATTTGCAGTTATATTTGTATCAATAGTCAACAATACATTGTATGGGTCAAAATGAGCGATTTTATGCCAAAAATCATTAAATAAGTAAGTGTAGATCGTGGTCCATGAAAATATTTTGTAAATATCCAACTGTAAATATATACTTTTTTTTTTTTAATTGGTAAAATGCAATGCTAAGAACTTAATTTGGACAACTTTAAGGCGATTCTCTCTCTCTCTCTCTCTCTCTCTCTCTCTCACAATGACCCTTATGACTGGTTTTGTGGTTCAGGGTCACATGTTACTTTACTAGTTACATGAAAAAATAATCTGATTATGTAACAAGCATTACCACAAACTTTGTTTGTAAGAATATTACTAACACTTTATCAATTTCAAATATTCTTGATGAATAAAAGTATTTTATTTATAAATAAGTTAAAAAGAAAACACTCCAACCTGAAACCTTTGATCAATACGTTTTTACAAAAGATTTCTATTTTGAATAAATGCTGTACTTTGTATGAAATTATCACGTAAAAAAATAAATAATAATAGTTTCCAACATTAAAAATAAATCAGCATCTCAGAATGATTTCTGAAGGATCATGTGACACAGACTGGAGTAGCCTAATGATGCTGAAAATGCAACCTTAATATTGCCAGGGTTCCTATTATTTTTGCTATAAATATTTAAGATTTTGAGGTGAAATATGGCCCGGATCTGTTCTTTTAGGTTTTATATATATGCAGCGAACAGAAAATGTGACTTCACCGGCAGCACACCAGAGGGCAGTGTTTACCAACACGTGAAACCATGTGCTTTCGCTTCATTTGAGACTGGGACACAATGAACTCTTCACACAAAGACTTTTTAGGCCTTATACAGACCAAACGATCATTCACCATTTTGGATATAAGATGACCACATTGTATCTTTCATTTGAGGCCACACGCTTTCATCAGACAGCCGAGCGTTGGTAATCGTTCGTCTGCTGAACCTGGCCTGCTGAAATCTGTCAACAACAAATTACAAAAGACAGTATCCAGCACGTGAAACAGTCTTTCACCCCTCCTTTTCTTTCTGACTACAGCACATCTGCTTGCTGTCTGCTCCCCGGGGCCAGCGCTGCTGTGTAATCTATTGCATTAGCTCACATTAGTGCATATCGCCCATGGGTCTCGATAATCACAAACATCAAATGAGCATTTCGCTTAGTATCACCCTCACATGCCCCTCAAAACAGAGGCCAGAGCGAGCATCTGGAAGGAAGTCCAACCTCGGCTCGTGACACGCTTCCTGTTTTGACTAAATCCCTCAAGGTTTGATGTCAGGGCTTTAGCGCTGTGTTTATTTGATGCTGCTGGTCTGCGGCGATCAGTAAACTTCTGGATCGAGTCTCATTACTGCTTGTGAAAGTTGGAAAGCACACACAGGCTTCTTGTGAATCTTTGGCAGTGATGAGGGAGTTTAGTGTTGCTTTAGCGGTGCCGAGGTTGTTTGGAGTAAGAAAAATGTTTTTAAAAACCAAACATGACCACAGATTTGAAAGAAGCCCAATAGCCACTTGCTCCAATCCTCAAAGTGTTGTATTTTACCCCCAAAATCGAAGGAAATCAAATGAAGAAATTAAATTTTGCATTAAGAAAATAAAACTGAATTGAGAGATTTTGTATCTTAAAATCACCACAATTCCTCCACATTTTCCTGCAGATTGTCCCATTTAGGCCTACAAATTTTTCTCAGTTCTTCCCATTTATGTAAAAAATGCTAATGTTCATAGCTTTCATGCACACACACACACACACACACACACAAAAAAAAGATTTTTCATTGTACATTTTTTTTTATTTTCAGCATCTGTTACTTGCTGAATTTTTGAGCTAGGAGGCTCTTGTTACAATCTCCCCCACTCCTGGGGTTGTAACAAATACAGGGGTAAGTTGTAACAGTCAGACAAAAGAAGCAAAAACAGCAATGTAATGCTATTATATTCACTGTTTGTGTTTGTCACTCAATATTAATTTATTTCACAATCAAAGGTGTCCAATAATTAGTGCGGAAAGGTATGTACCCTTTAGAAAAGTACTAATATGTTCATTTGGGGTACTTTAAACATACTAATATGAATAATAACAATAATAACAACACCTGCAGTTTATTCATGTGCAAAACTTTTGTGAAAAAGCTTGCTGCTCCTTTAAATGTTCTCTTAACTAGCATTTTATAAAGCACACATGCAATGCAGAGCAACTATTACAGCTCGCGCCGTCATCCCCTGCTGTTACAGCACAATAGCTAATTCCTGTTTTCATCCTGACTTGTTTTCTGTGAAGGTGTGGGCCCCTTTGTGCCTGGGGTCACACCCTGCAGAAGAGACGTTTATTTCCACCGGGCTCTGCTTTATTCACCGCAGGAGGTGTTGCTTTTGCTGACATAGGGATCTGGCACGCAGCGCGCCGGGCCCCACGCAATGCTGTGTGCAGCAGGTAATGTGCAGGAGAACAATACTCAGATGTTAATTAGAGTTATGTGCAACATGGGGCCACATGCAGTCACCCTATTGCTTGTCATAGTGTTTGCGAGAGCTTTTGTGGCAAAAGCAAAGCTGGCGATATTCCCTGTGGACGAGTACTATAAGGCGACCGTATACATATTTTATTAGTGCCGTTTCCCCCTGTCAAGCAAATTATTTGTTCGCCATGAAAATGTTTGACTGTCTGCTTCGGCTTGATATTTTAAGAACAGTGTCTTGATTAATTAATCATAGCAACTTTAGTAGTGTGTATTTTAATCAGTATATAGCCTGTCACTTATGTTGTTTTTGTGTTGTGTGATGCTTATTTTCACGTTTCATGCGGCTTAGTGCACAATTTGGATCCAAAATGTTCTTTCATGCAAACGTTGCATCCGCTCGTCTGTGTACAGATTTTATTTTTGCAGACTTTGATGCAGATCAGTGGGTGTTTTACATGAGTAACACTGAAGCATGAGCTCAGGGGATAAATATATAGGAATGTGAGTGTGTATGTTTATATAGACTAGTTTGGTATCATTACAACTTAGGTGTTTTACAAGAAATGCTCATCAAGGCTTCAATTATTTGATCATAAATGCAGTATAAACAGTAAATATTGTCAAATATTATTTTAAATTAAAATATAAATTTTCTATGTAAAATGTAATTTATTCCTGTGATCAAAGCTGTATTTTCAGCATCATTCCTCCAGTCTTCAGTGTCACATGATCCTTCAGAAATCATTCTAATGTGCTGATTGCAAACATTATCAAGAAACATTTATTATTATTATTATTGATGCTTAATAACTTTGTGGAAATGTCATACACTGCCATTCAAATGTTATAAAGATTAAAAAGATAAATAATAATAATAATACTTTTATTAAAATTGTAATGTCATATTTATGTAAAAAAAAAAAAAAAAAAAAAAAAAAAACATAATATATATGAAAGGTAAAAATTGATAGCCTAAATGCACTGTAAGTCTCTTTGGATAAAAGCGTCTGCTAAATGCATTAATTTAATTTACATTTATTATATATATATTAAATCTATATAGCTGCAACACTAATTTCAGTAATTACCAATATTTATTGCTAATTATTTAAAAGCAAATCAGCATATTATATTGATTTCTGAAGGATCATGTGACGGGGTAATGATGCTGAAAATTCAGCTTTGCATCACAGAAATAAAAGACATTCACAATATATTCAAATAGAAAACATTTATTTGAAATTGTATTAATATTTAAAAACTCGATTCAAAATATTATTTAGGACAAATTTAGACAAAACCCCTAAACCAAATAGTGATACTGCAATTAAGTGATTAATTTGATACCTATATAATTAATTCAATGAAATGCTTCTGCCTAATATTCTTCCTAACGCTGGATCTTCTTTCTCGTGTTTCTTTGTTTCAGGCGTCTGTCTCTCCTCACTCCAGACAAAAGCAGCACATGGAAACTTCATATCAGTCATGTGGCCTCTGCATGGGCGATGTTGTCGTCACTGATAATTGCCTCCTCCAGATTGTCAACTTGCATGAATTAGCAAATGGGCCAGACGAACACGGTGAGACTCAAGGAATCCGATTTGTGGTTGTTGTTTTTTTTGAGAGATGTAAAGTCGGCGTTCGCTGTGATTGCTCATCATCGTCGGTGGATCCCTCTGAGAAAGAAGAGAGATATAATGGCTCTTGCGGAAAACACAGTCGCTGGCCTCGGGAAAGGGATTTGGGTGTCTGGAGACAAGCAGGACCATATGGAGCGGGCTAAGATAGCAAGGCACACGTTCAGAATAATGGATGATGTGTCATGTTTCATGTTGCTAAGAAGCCATCAAGAGACCTGGTTGGGGGAAATCAAAAGACGTACGTACAGTAAAAGCGACTGTTGCAGCGTTTAAAGACTTCACTGGTTCCATCAGCCCACGTTTGCTCTCTGTTGGCTGAATCCATTAATGGGATGAGGATTTTGAAGAAATGACATTGTTGTCATTGTTCTGTGAAAATGGGGCAGAAATGTTCGACACAATTTATTAATTTTTTTAACAATAAAGCAGGCCCAGCTGTTGAATAGTGTAGTATTTCCTAAAATCTTAAAGGAATAGCTCACCTCCAAATTAAAATTCATCCAAAACAAGTTTTCAATATTGATAGTACTAAGAAAAGTTTATTGAGCAGCAAATCAGCATATTAGAATAATTCCTGAAGGATTATGAGACACTGAAGACTGGAGTTATGATGCTGACAATTCAGATTTGATCACAGCAATTAATTACATTTCAAAAGATATTCAAATAGAAAAACAGTTATTTGAGATTATAATAACATTTCACAAAGTTACAAATGTTAAGTGTATTTTTTATCAAATAAATGCAGCCTTGGTGAGCAGAAGAGACTATCAAAAACATAAAAAATGATTGTTTATTATTATTTATTTTTTATGAATTATTCCAAACTTTTCACTTCCTCTTGGCTTTTTCTTTGCTCCACAGAAAAACAACAGCAAATAGGTTTGAAATGACCCAAGTGTATGGAAGCCGGTTTCCGTCATGAAATAAAAATTTAAATGCATAACAGAGACTTTTAATTTCATAATTCAGACTTTGTTTTTCATGGTTCTGAGAGAGAGAAAAAGAGTCAGAATTGCAAAATACAAACTCAGAATTCTGACTTTTTTCAGGTGCACACTCCAAGTTTACATCTCACAATTCTGTTGAATTATTTGTGCCATTCAAAAAAAAAAAAAAAAAAAAATGTAACTGCTAATCTTTATCTCAAAATTCAGATTTTTTTTTTCCTGTATCAGAAAAGAAGAAAAAGTCAGAATTGTGAAAGTGACGTGACATTCAGCCAAGAATGTTGACCCATACTCAGAATTCGTGCTCTGCATTTAGCCCATCCAAAGTGCACACACACTGTGAACACACACCTGGAGCAGTGGGCAGCCATTTATGCTGCAGTGCCCAGGGAGCAGTTTGGGGTTCAATGCCTTGCTCAAGGGCACCTAAGTCATGGTATTGCCGGCCAGAGACTCAAACCCACAACCTTAGGGTTAGGAGTCAAACTCTCTAACCACTAGGCCACGACTGGATATATATATGTACTCGCCACAGTAAAAGGCCAATCTAAAATGTGCAGTTTTACTGTATTGGGGGGTCTGGGGAGGGGAGGGAGGTCCGAAAACTATACCATAACCCCACCGCTAACATGGGCCACTCGATCCACAATGTTGACATCAGCAAACCGCTCAGCCACATGACGCCATACACACTGTGTGCCATCTGCACTGTACAGTGAAAACCGGGATTCATCCATGAAGAGAACATCTCTCCAAAGTGCCAGACGCCATTGAATGTGAGCATTTGCCCACTCAAGTCGGTTACGACTATGAACTGCGGTCAGGTTGACACCGTTATGAGGACGACGAGCATACAGATGAGCTTCCCTGAGACGGTTTCTGACCGTTTGTGCAGAAATTCTTTGGTTATGGAAACCGATTGTTGCAGCAGCTGTTCGGGTGGCTGGTCTCAGACGATCTTGAAGGTGAAGATGCTGAATGTGGAGGTCCTGGGCTGGTGTGGTTACACGTGATCTGCGGTTGTGAGGCCGGTTGGATGTACTGCCAAATTCTCTGAAACACCATTTGGGATGGTTTATGGTAGAGAAATGAACATTCAATTCACAGGCGACAGCTCTGGTGGACATTCCTGCAGTCAGCATGCCAATTACACACTCCTTTAAAACTTGTGACATCAGTGGCATTGTGCTGTGTGATAAAACTGCACATTTTAGAGTGACCTTTTATTGTGGCCAGCCTAAGACACACCTGTGCAATAATCATGCTGTCTAATCAGCATCTTAATATGCCACACCTGTGAGGTGGATGGATTACCTGGACAAAGGAGAAGTGCTCACGAACACAGATTTAGACAGATTTGTGAATGATATTTAAGAGAAGTAGGACTTTTGTAAGAATCGGCTTAAAACCCATCTCTTCCATCTTTATTTGACCCTCTAACTTTAGCACTCACTATTCTAATTCTATTCTTTAAAAATAATCTAACTACCTTTCTAATCTTTTTATATTCTATTTTATTTTCATTTATGTGTGTGTGTGTGTGTGTATATATATATATATATATATATATATAAGACATCTAACACTAGCTTGCTCTATTCTTTTTCTATTCTATTTGTATTCTTTTTATTTAATATATATATATATTTTTTTTAAAAAGCCCTTGCTACGTGTACTGTGTTAACCTAACTGAGACTTGTTATAGCACTTATATATCATTGCTCTTTTTGCTGTTTTTGAATGCTTCCACTGTCCTCATTTGTAAGTCGCTTTGGATAAAAGCGTCTGCTTAATGAGTAAATGTAAATGTAAATGTTTTGTGTACATAGAAAAAGTCTTAGATCTTTGAGTTCAGCTCATGAAAAAGTTATTATTTTTTTTAATGGCGGAAATGGGCTTCCATCTCGAGTCATATCAAACCAATATGCTTTTTTTTTCTGTGGAGCAAATAAAGTTGCATCAGGAAAAGAGAAGTAATAAATAAATAATTCATAATAATTCTATTCCATTCCAGAAACAGGGTGAGTAAATATTGATATAATACTTTTTTTTTTTGGATGCACTATACCTTTAAATAACATCTTTAAACGTTTTCTTAACACCTCACCGTTCTGATTGGCTGACAAAAAGAACAGTGCTCAAGAAATTTCATCTTACAAACAAAAAGCATAATCATCGCTCTTCCCCAGATGTTCATTAGTGTATTTGAAACCAGACCGCTGAGGGAGATACAGGACCGAGGTCACGACCCCGTGAAAATATACATCTAACGCCGGCCTGTCTGAGCCCGTCTTCCCTTCTATCATCGAGCCATAAATATTACAAAGCCTAAACATCACAATTTCAAAACACAGCGCAGACTTGATAGATGGAGGATGAATGATAGATGGAAGACAGCTTTGTTTTGCACCTTTCTTCACAGTGGATCAGGAGCACAGGGCGGCGGGCAATTTTTCTTTTCGCTTTTTCTTTCTTTTTCTTTTTGCAAAAGCACGTCCACTAAGTGTGATCCCCCCGCCCCTCTCGCTCTCTTTTTCTGCCTCCTGTGCTCTACCTGCATGTGAAATGCGTCTGCATACCCATAACCTCACTTTTTCCTCCTGTGTCAGAGCCACCCTTAAGTGCTGTTGCCGATACCCATGAGTAAGCCCCATAAAAGCCACACCATCGCCGCAGCCGTTATTGTTTCTTGCGGATGATTGATTGATGGATGAGGGCTGACACTTCAATGAAGCCATTTCCACTGGCATCTCTATCCGATGATGTGCAGCGTATATTTTCTATCCACGCCTCATTGCTCGCCTGTGTCATTCCTGGAAGTTCATTTACACCATGTTCCCTGAAGGACCTTTTTTTTCGCCCATCTCCCTTTTTCTCTCTCCTTTCTTCTACTGTTTCTCCTCCTGGTGTCATAAAATAATGCTATTTCTCGTAGGCTCTGTGGGAGCCGGGATAATTTGAGCAGAGTGACAAAACAAAAGGCATAGAGAGGTTACTTACAGGAGGACCATGCCTGTATTGTTACATTTAAATCTGCTTAAATATAGTATTGTCATTCCTGCTGTGCAGGGACTTTTTAGGTTTCATTTATAGCATTTAATAGATATTCAACAAATTTTTCTTAAGAGAGACCGTGTTTTCCCTCTTGCAATAATCACAATTAAGTAAATATGAGGATTCATTTTAAATAATCTGACTACTATTGTTGTAGATGGTGTTATATTGTCATGTCTATTTTAAAAATTTGAAAACTGAGAGTGTATTAAGAAATACCGTTGTAAGTGTGTTTCATGTTTTTTTTCACGTTTTGTGTGATGTCCCTTTATATAAACAAAAGTCTGTTCATTAATATCATCATCCTCCAGGAAGTGACATCATTTTGGAGGGAAATCAACAGCAGAATCAATTGTAAGTTTAAGCAATGGCTTTGATTCACTCTGTGATGTATTGCGGTTTCTTTTTTAAAATGGCAGATAAAATATATTTCTATATATCCGTGTAAGCTTTAGGTGTTTATTTCTATGCTGTTACATTTAAATGTAACATTTACATTCCATCCTGTTTATTTTCTTGCAAATGTGTAAATAAAATATATTTCATAAGCCTCACTTTGATAGAAATACTTACTTAAATTACAACACATTATTATTCATTTTTAATTTTTTTTTCGACGTGCACTGTATAACAGGAATGTCCCAAAAACTCTGTTAGCATTTAAGGTAATTACGTACTTTGTTAGTCAACCAGCTACTTATGGTGTGGCTTCCTGTTTTTGTTTCCAGAATATCATAGCAATAACAACGATTTTTCAGTTGGTGAGTTGAAGAAGCAAAAAAACGATGGCTTTTCGAAGACAATTCCTCATTTTTATCTCATATGGAGAGCAGATGGCAGGCCTGCATCAGTGCAGGAGGCTTTCTGGGATGACAGCCATGAGATTCCCCTCAGGTGCCGTTGGAGTCCTCATGTGCCGGGAGTGTGATGGTTGGGACATGGCACCTCCTCGTGAAAGAATGGCTCTCTGTTCGCCTCCCTTTCTCACTTCGTAATGGTGCTTGCTAACAACCTAATATTTCAAGTGTATGTGTGCACACACAGAGACTCAAACAGTATGGACTCTCTTCTCTGACAGTCTACTTCTTTGTATGTGGGTATGAAAACACATCCTAGGATTTGAGTTGAAGATCTTATCTTATTAGGAGGATTCTGGTTAATTTAATGCACATGAATTAGTTTAACGAACAAATATTGGTCTATGAAAAGTATTTGTGACAGAAAAGTTCAGCTATGGTGATGGACCTGGTCATATTGGGGTTTTAAAAAGCAAAAATTGCAAATGCACAGCTTGTGATTTTATTCAGAGTCTACTATTTTAGCTAGCCATTCTACAAGTCAAAAGACAAAAGTTTGTGTTTTTATGCACTAACATGTTTTAAAAATGTTCAAGTATCATATGTTAAACAGTGTGTAATGGTCGTATATTACAATTGCATGCTAGGGCATGCTATCCGCCGCAGGAACTTGGACCAATGAGGATTCACTATGGGCGGAGCTACCCAGTGTGACATCATAGAAACAGAAGCCAAACACCTGGAAGGTAAGGACAAAACTCCAACACTTTCAGAAACTGCTCAAATATTGTACTTTTAGGGGTGCGACAGTTTGTTATTTACTTCTATAAGATTCATAATAGTACCTTGAGGCGACATAGTATTACTACTTTAAAGTACATTTTAGGGATAGGTAAGGTACAAAGTTGTGCTTTTAAGGGTACGGCGCCAGTGACAAGATGTTGTACTTCAAAGGGTACCATTTTTTAAACAATGACAGTGAATATGCTATTTCTTGCATGTGTGTTGTATGATAGCCATGCTTGTGCATGATAATATAATCTGAAAAAAATGCGTTAAACTTATAGGGTTCCCATATGGACCATTTTCCCTGTGTCTTTTACAGTGTTCGTGTCACAGGCCATTTCACTATGACAGGGAGTATCGTACAGAGAAAATGCAGCATGTTTGAAAATATTCGAGACCTCATCACAATATCAGAGAGAACATGTGCATACTCCGCCAAAAGCCTCCTGCATTTTTGATGACTCGACCTTCTGTCCTCTTCAGGAGATGAAGTGTCTCATAAGGAGAGGCGAGTATTCGTTCTCGTTGTATTTATACAGGCCTTCCCGATGAGAGAATGTATTGAGGCAGGAGAGGCGATTGGACTCTGGCGTACATTTCCCCTGCGTCTCCCTTCAGCATGTCATTCTTTATCAGTAATCACCTTAGAGGGCAGCGTGGCACTCGTTTGTGAGATGCTGACCTCCCTTGCACTGAGAGGCAGTGGACAGTGGGCCCATCCATAACCCTGCAATGCATTACCGGTGGTAACATGAAGTGTAGTCACCCCTTTTAGGCACTAGCGTTCAAGTGCAAGGCCTTGGGAAAAACACCTCTTGGGACACATCAAAACTCAGACTGGTTCTATGTGTCACTGGTATTCATTAACCCCCAGAAACTGTGAAAAATGAAAGATGCTTAGCTATGTACATGTGAACTCTGCATGCAGTGTGCATGCATCCAGGAGCAGTAAAATAGTCATGTTTTAAACAAACATGACTTTCAATGCAGGTCCAAGCATTTTGCATGTTAAGTCCAGGTTCAGCTGGTCAACCAGCATCTCCAAGCTATTCATCAGCAAAGCGATGTCTTTTCTACCTTTCTGGTCCTTGAACATGTCAGTTGCATTGCTGTATATGCAGAGTCAGAAAGGGCTCTCGGATTTCAGAAAAAAAATATATTTATTTGTGTTCCGAAAATGAACGAAGGTCTTACAGGTTTTGAGTGGCATGAGGGTGAGTAATTAATGACAGAATTTTTATTTTTGGGTGAGTTATCCCTTTTTAGGACTCGTGAGGTGACGAAAGCTGAAGGTGTTTGCATCAGCTGTGTCTGAATCAAAAAGCTTTGGCTACATAGACTACAACCGACTGCAAACTAGTGTTGTCAAAAGTACCGACTTGGGTCGGTACTGAAACTTGAAAAATGTCTGTGTGAGCGCTTGGTGAAGGGACTGAAGAGATGATCATCGTAGCCAATCACAGTCATATCTTTTGTGCATGTGAACGCGTTGGCCAATCAGTAATTAAAAAAAATCAGCTTAACATTGTTCAAATGTTAGCAGGAAATATATGTTTTTAAAATTTCAGTACCGACTGGTTCTGAAGTCTGTACTTTTGACAACACTACTGCAAACTAGCATGTGTGTTCTGCATCTGCATGTAAAAGTTAAATCTCTGTATCAGCGGGTATCAATAGTCTATTCAATCAATAGTCAATGACTATTAGTATCAAATCATCATTCAAATGGAGAAACCAAAACAAGGATATATGCTGTTATACGAAATGTAAACAAAGCAGCACCTGTGTTGAACACGACAAAAGCAACAACAAAAAAAAACTAACAGATACTCGTCGACGGCTTGACATTTGCTTTGTGTTTTCGGGCCTGCCCAAGCTTGTCTCCTTTTTCTGTAACACCCACTTCAGTGGAGATTCTACCAATAAGCTGATGATCTAAATCAAGTTTTTTTAATTAAGTAGACATGCAAAATGTGCAGTGTTGGCAGGGCCTCCAGGAACGTGGTTGGGAACACTGTTCTAGAAATGTTTTCAATGTTTGTTTGACTATTAACAATGAACAACAAGGTACACAATAGTACAACTTAATGACCACTGTACATCAATGTGGCATCCCCCCCAGCTAAAGTCCATGCAGTGACCTGAACCTAAAGTTTACTCAAGCTCATGGTCTAAGCTGTGCTTCTGGACACATCTCATCTGCCCAAGTGCATGTATGTCTTAATCTTAAAGGCGATTCAGCCACACCCACCAAAGCAAAGCAATACACTTTATCGGCTAATGCGTGCTGACACTGAATACTACACCCACCAAAATGAGGAGCCGCAAATTGGGTTATTCATCTTCACCTGGCGGTAATCTAGTTGATAAGCACTATGCACGTAGATCTCTGGGGGGAAAGAGGCAATGTGATTACTGAGAGCAGAGCCCATGATGCCAGAGTTGCAGTAAAAGGGCCTCTGGTGCTCAGAGGGATGTGCTTCTAAAAAACACATTTGAAGAAGACAAAGAAAACACTGGTTTTTGCTTCTTGTTCATG
Source organism: Carassius auratus (assembly GCF_003368295.1). Classification (NCBI taxonomy): domain Eukaryota; kingdom Metazoa; phylum Chordata; class Actinopteri; order Cypriniformes; family Cyprinidae; genus Carassius; species Carassius auratus. The sequence goes on from NW_020524685.1 coordinate 206,636, forward strand.
TAGTGCCTTTTAGCGCTAGTAACAGTTTGCATAAGAGGATGAAAAAGGAGAATAAATGAGCTTGTTTTACTGACTAAAGGGAGAAAGGTAATTTGAGAGGTGTTCTGTGGCGTTTGAGAAAGATATCATCTATTTCCGCCTCAGAGAGACTTGGTCTTTTTCTTGGTTTATATCCTCTTGCCGTACCTCAATTGTTTTTCCCAGAGAATAGTGTGCATTCACCTGTGAAATCGGGCCAGCGTGCAGAGCAGTCTGACTGTTGTAAATAAAGAACAAAGGCTAAAGAGATTCAGCTGTCCATCAGCCGGGGCAGGATACAACATTATCTCATGGCAGACTGGCTGGAAGTTAGAGGGATACTCTTTGCCTAGTCGTAGAAAATGCATGTATCTAGCAAGTGATTTTTAGAGATCCAACTTTGCAATGTTCAATGCAAAAAGGTTCAAATGCATAGCACTTACAGAAGATTTATCAAAATGGTGTTAGAGGCCTCAACTGGAGCGCTGAGCTTTGGAAATGTTTAGGTTGCATTAACTCATCAGTATCTTGAATTATGCTAGCAATGTAAACACAGGACTCTTTAGCTGAGTCCACCTTCTTCAGGTTGTGAAAAGAGCTGGGGCCTTCGTTGCTCGCTCCATTCTGTGAATTATTTTCATCCCTTCAGGAGTCCGTCTGACCAAGACGTAGCATCATTTCATGACTTATGCATGTCATAGACCCCCTTACTTTCCCCCTCCTAATGGCCAGATAGCTTCGGCGGCTGCAAGTTGTTGTTGTATTTGCAGACGTGATGCATAGATCCCCGGTGGCCATGTAAAAACCAGCCAGACCAGGTGCAACACTAATATCCCAGTTGTATCCAAACATTTTCTTTCAAAGTAACCAGCACACAGGGGCCAATAAATTAGAGCCAAGATGTCGGGCTTCCAATAAGACCCTACCCTGAGCAATAAACTTTGACATTGGTGTGTGAAAAACGGTGGTCCTTTTTCATTGTCAAGTGCTACAAATTGATGAAATGAGTTCATCGATGTTCCCTGGTCATTATCCCTCTAGTGGCACTTTGTTTTACAGACAGCGGGGAAAGGGACGGAGCAGATTAGGGGCCCCCGACACAGTTTATCAAACCAAATCTAATATCATCCATAAGAAGGGAATCTGGAAATCAATACTTCATTACTAAATTGTTACTGGGGATGAAGAGTGATTGCGAGAGTTCAGAGATGTGTCTCTGCGGCCGGGGCACGGGAAGTTCAATGTCACCGGTGAAGTGATAAGTAAAGGCTTTGATGGGAAGAAACATTTCTGTAATGGGGCACTGGTGAAGGAGGGCTGGGGGGGTGGGGTGTTGGTGAGAACAGATAATAGAAACTGAGTTTGCCTTTGATTGGGCATTTGCTTTATAGCTGGAAAGAGAGCGAGAGAGGCGGGGAAAAGGAAACAGAATCTCTCTTTCTTGACTTCACCAATATCTCTAAGTGTACTGGGTGCGCACGACATTATGGCGGACTTATTGGGTCGTTGGCAAGCAAACTCTCATTATGAAGGCATCGATTTACACAATAATAAATTCTTTACATAATACAGATCTTTGTTTATTTGCACGCATTGTTCTATTTGTGGAATCAGTATGTAGAATGTAGAAGAGAGTGAGTTGTGTTGTTACTAGTCTTCCATAGTCAGGATTTTCACTATTGGTGAGGAAGTCTGCATTATCAAAAACAATCAAGAACTGCCTTTTTATGTAATGTTTATGGCAGGCAATTCTTAAATTGTCCAGCGACATTCATTATGTTGGCTGTAGGAATGTAGTCTCAGTTTGTTTACTCCACATTACTCCATGCCATGCACATTATCTTTGCTTACTGAATACAGCAGGTTAACACAATTTGTGCTGAGAATAATATAAATAAATGCTGCTTTTGTTAATTTTATTGCTGATTTGAAATATGTCAATAATACATTATTTTATCATGATTTGTACTAAGAAGCTATTGTTTCCAGGTTTTGTTGCTGATTTGTATTCATAACAGGCTTTTTTAGTTTATTTATTTCAAGACGTTAAATTGATACTATATTTGTTGCCATTTTGTATTGCTGATTTGAAATTTCTGATTTGAAATTTAGCATTATTTGAGCTAAGAAGCTATAAGAATTCTACTTTTATTGGCAGATTTTATTGCTGATTGAAGGTATTGCTGAAGAAGCTAAATGAATGGTACTTTTGTTGAATGTTTTTGCAGATTGAAATATGTTAAAGATACAGTATTTGGCATTATTTGAGTCAAGGAAAATAAATGAATGCTACTTTTGTTTACCAGATTATTATTTATTTATTTATTTATTAGAAATCTGAAATGTTAAAAATACATTATTTTGGCATGATTTGATCCCAGAAGCTAAATGAATGCTGCTTGCCAAATTTTATTGGTTATTAAAATGCAGTAGCCTATTTTAGCATATTAACAGGCTTTTTTTGCTTTATTGTTAAGACACTAAATTATGGAAGCCCATTTCCGCCACTGAAAAAAAAAAAAAAAAAACACAAAAAAAACAAGGTAATTGGAACTTTTTATCTCACAATTCTAACTTTTTTTCATATCTTGCAATTCTTACATTATAACATGCAATTGCGAGTTATAAAGTCAAAATTGCAAGTTATAAATTCAGAATTGCTAAATATATCGTTTAAATTTTGAGGTTTTTTCTCGCAATTGCGAGTTTATGTCTCAGAAGTTTGACTTTTTTTCTCACTATTGCGATATATAAAGTCAGAATTGCAAGATATAAACTCACAACCCCCCCCACCCCCCCCACCCCCCCAAAAAAAAGAAAAAAAGTCGAAATTACCTTCCTTTTTATATTTAGTGGTGGAAACGGGCTTCCATACTTAATGAATGCTGTATCCAAATTGTATTGCTGATTTGAAATGTTAAAAATACAATATTTTAAAATGATTTGAGCTAAGCAGCTAACTAAATGCTACATTTGTTGTCAGGTTTGGTTGCAGATTTGAAACATGTTTAAAACAATATGTTGCAATACCATTCCTGTACACTGCAGCATGACGCTAGAAATGCCAGCATCATGCTTTGATCCCTTGGGAATGCATAAACTGATAAAATGTACATAAAAAGTCACTTTGCATAATAGGGTTTGCAAAAAAAGCACAAATGTAAACATGAATTGTAGCCTAAAAGAGTATGGTAGCATGACTTGAGCTAAAAAACTAAATTAATGCAAATTTGTTGCCAGAATTTTATTGTTGATTTGAGCTGTTTTAAAGTGTAGCTACTAGTTTGTGCACTAAAGTTTTCATTGAAACTAATCAGACAAACTAATCAGACTGGAGCTGATGATTTCAGCTAGCTCTTGTCCTTGTTTTGTTTACTTCAGTCCGTTAAATGGTGGACAACCAGATGCTTTTTAACACAGTAATATGACTTGTGATACGATCTCAAACTGCTCGAAGACACTAAGCCATCCTCTGGTGCCTAAATAAATAAATTAAAGCGAAGGAATAAAAGAATTTAGAGCAAATTATTTTGATGAGGCGCGTTATGCTGCATCGCTATCTCCACAGTACGTCTCTAATTGGAAGACCATTGTCTGAGCTGTCACGACTGAAGCCTCGCACATTCGCTCACGTTAAGATCGTGCACGTTTCCAGAGCCCCTTTCCAAGCAGGTGACAAAGATAAACATTTTTTACGGCCAAGTTTGACATCGGCAGAGGGAGAAGACTTAGTCCAGTATCAGAGGCCCACGGCTAATGATTTTTGAGCAGCCCCCGACTGAGCCTTAAATGTCTTCAATATCCATAAACAACTCTATACTGTCCAATTAGGCAGACAGAGATGTACTGAGCTGTCAGACAGATTTGCATGGCTAAGCACCTGAGATCCCGCAGATGATGGGGGGGAGGGTTCGTTCAGGCCGAGAGAGAAAGACGAGCACAACGGATGACTTTCATTACTGCATTTTGCCTTTTTCCCAACACCCAATTACTGCCAGGATTAATTGATTGTGTTACCTTTCTTTCAAAGCCCAATGCAGCGGTTACTGGCTCTCCCCCCCCCCCCCCCCCCCCCCCCCGCTTCAGGCACTTATTTCCTGAGTTCTTTTTAGTATTTTGCACACATATAAAGCCTTGTTTCTCCTGTGGGGATTTAATACGTTTTGCAGTTTACAGGTTAATAAAAAAACATCCAGATCTGTTGCCTTTGAAAAAGATGGCCATTTGCAGCTGGCGATGTTGTGCGTAATTAGGATTTATACTCTCGCGTACCGTCGCCGTTGCCCCTGCTCTCCCCTCTCTCATTGCAACAGGCCTGTCAGTGGTCCGGGAGCTTGGCAGAATGTGACACTTCCCCGAGTACGTCTGATGGGACTGAATCATGCTTTTTAGATTCATTATGGCACTTTATTTTTCCACTGGGCCTTTTCTCTCCTGTCCATCCAGTGTTGGGAGTGAGACGTGTGAGGGTGTATTAACGGACAGACAGCGTACATATTTCACGATATGTGCATGGTTCTGCTCCATGAGCCGGCTGAGATGCTCGGCTCTCTGTCGGTGTCTGTTTTGTCGTACATGCTGGCCAGACAAAGAACTCAAAATGGCAAGTGTGTCTCGGTACGGGAGAACATCATCAAAGTCACACCAGACTGTCCGTAATTTCTGGGTTAAAGCTGGTTATGTGTGGAGAGAGAGAGAGAGATCGAGAAGCAGGTTGAATTTCATGTCCGTTTTTTCAAAGCTGCTATAGAATTATATAGCAGCCTTATATAGATAAATTGTCCAATGATGGATTTTTCAGATAATGATAAATAAGAGCTGACTTCTGATTAGTTATTAAAGTCGATATACAGAATGAAAACCTTACATTTAGAATATTTAAATGATTTTTTAAATGTAAATACCATTTGTAAAATTTGTAACTTCAAGCATTAGCAAATAATTGGGATATTTTTATATAATAATAATAATATAATATACTGTTTTATTAAAATTAGCAAATCATCTTTTTCGATTTATGTAATATAATATTGCATATATTGTTATTTAAAGGGGTCATATGATACGATTTCAGTTTTTCCTTTTTCTTTGGAGTGTTACAAGCTCTTGGTGCATGAAGAAGATCTGTAAAGTTACAAAGACTAAAGTCTCAAATCCAAAGAGATATTCTTCTATAAAACTTGAGTCAACCATGCCTACCTAAAATGGCTTGTTTAAACACACCCCCACATGTCTACATCACAATGTGGGAAGATTTGCATAACGCAACCCAAATGTTCATGCAAAGAGTGAAGGCGTTACTTTTTATATTGGTTGTTTCCGTGGCCGCCATGTTAAGGAGACACTGTATGTTTTGTTGTGAAAGTGAAACTACTTTGTTTGGCCTTCTAAAAGAGGACACAACTAGAAATCAATGGTTAAGTTATATTTACAACACTGTTCCGGAACAGTTCAACCCAAATATTCAGATGTGTGCAGTGCATTTTATGAAGGACTGTTTCCTGATCCTGAGATGATAGACTACAACACCGGCTGTTCTGACTCACAGTCTGTAAGTACATTTACATATTTAATGTTAAAATGCCACTGACGATTCAAATGCGAATTTTAAGCAGTGTAGAGCAGCGGTTGTTGTTTGTCATTTCTCCAATCACAAATGCAGACATGGTTTTATGTTTACACAACGTGATGCAATGCGTAAAAAGACAGTAAAAGTCAGCAGTTCTCAATTCCAGTCCTCGCGCCCCCATGCTCTGCACATTTTGTATGTCTTTCTTATCACTTCAGATGTTTTTTCTATTCGAACGTAAAGTGCCCTGTTAAGTGGACATCACAGGATATTCTGCGATGATGTCATGTATTTATTTACAGAGTTATATGATGTCATACTTCTCTGTGTGCGCAGCTTGAGGTACTCGGCCAATCACAATGCACCGTATAGCTAGCCAATAACAGCACACCTTGTTTCTCAAAACGATGAGCTTTGTAAAAATAAACGCTTTTCAGAAAGGCGGAGCATAAAGGAGAAACAATAATGTATGTGGAAAATAATGTACTTTTTAAACTTAACCCGCATAAACACATTTCATTATACCAAATACACCAAATAATGTTCTTTTAGCAACATCATATGACCCCTTTAAAATGATTTTTTTAATAAATTTTGACTGTGCAAAGTATTTAAAATGTAATATTTTTGTAGATTATATCTAAAATATTTTTTTATATATATTTTACTGTATAAATATTTTCATCGATTTTAATATGTTATTGGAAATCATGTATTTTTCCATCTTGGTTATTATCTTAAAGAATGTTTGATATAGAACTACAAATATTTAATTTAATTTAATTTAATTTACATGTATGTGTTATATATATATATATATATAAGTTTGTATATATAAATGTGTATATGCTTTTAAATATTAAAATCGATGAAAATATTAATACAGTAAAATATGTCTTTGGGACTCATGTATTTTCCCATCTTAGATATCATCATCAAAAAAATAAAATAAATACAAAAATTAATTGAATTATATATATATATATATATATATATATATATACAAAACACACACGCATATATATATATATATATATATATATATATATATATATATATATATATATATATATATATATACATATACATATACATATACATATATATATATATATATATATATATATATATATATATATATATGTATGTATATATATATATGTATGTATTTTCCCATACATATAAACCTACATATATAAAGGCCCACGGTCTTTATTCTTAGTATCTGCAGTTGTACTCTAGAACCTACGTGATGACGTCTATATTTTATATCTCACAACTAAGAACATGTTGTTATATTTCTTTTCTCACTTAAAATTATGTTTCCGGCGAGCATGGTTTCTTTCAAAGCTTGAGACGGCGCTCCATTTGAAGCATGTTATTTTGATCTCAGACAATGGCACTGTTGACACCTCAGTACTTGACTGTCCCTCAAGCCTTTCCATCTCCCCGGCATCGCACTTCCATTGGAACTAATTAATAAAAGTGTTTAAATCGCATTTCCCCCCTCCTGTAGTAATTAACAGCAACATCTGTTAAAGTTTCACTCAGCCTAGAAATAGCAGCCCCTATGCAAGCTCACAGGGAGAAAGACGAAATGTGCCGAGGATCCGTTTAAACATTCAGACCGGTGCACGTGATCACGGCAGACAGGCTTGTTAGAATATGAGGTTTGTATTGATACGTTAAAAACCCATTGATTTGATCATGTTTTAGTTTCTTGTCCATATGCTCATTGCCAAGCCATCTTGGGTGCATTACAACATCTGATCGATTTTGAAAGCTTTTGATTATGTCTGTTTTCTGAATTAGACAGATGGAAGGATCAATGAAGAGGTCAAATAAGGTCACAGCAAAGAGCCTCCAAGTACCGGCCCTCCCAACAAAGCTGGCAGGACATATGCTGATTTAGTGGAGGTCCTTTCTATGTTTTCATGTGGAATCAGTCTAGATGTGCCGGTGAAGACTGCAGTGCATGCTTCAAAATGTCACTGTTCATTATTAATTTCAGTCAAGGCGGTTTCAAATGGTCAACTGCTTATTAATTGGCTGAAATGCTTGTTTTGAAGGAATATTCTAGGTTATTCTCAGCATAATTTTTGCAATAAAATAAGCATGTCATATGAATTAATTTTACTGTATTTTTATCCTTTTTGGAGATTGGCAGATGTATAAGGAAGGCTGTTTCCGTCTCAGAGTAAAAAATAATAAAAAATAAATAAAATAAAAAAGAAAGCTTAATTGTGAGCTAAAGTTGAAAATAATTAGAAAAAAAAAATCTCACTATTAAATAAGAAGTTACAGTTGAGGTATTGTATGCATGTGTCTATTATGGAAGCTTGTTTCCACCATGGGATTAAAATATAAAAAAGGTTATTGTGATCACATAATTCTGACTTTATATCTTGCAAATGCAAAGATATACATTACAATATATAAAGTCTAAGTTGCAAGATATTAACTTTAAACTCACAATTCTCATAAATGTAGATTTTTATCTTGCAGTTATATTATAAACTTTTATCTTTACGTCTCTACAGCTGTTATCTCGCAATTGCAAGGTTACAATTATAAGAAAAGTCAGAATTCTAAGATAAAAAGTCAAATTTAAACTTGGAATTCTGATAAAGAAGTTGGAATTCTCGAATAAACAGTTGCAATTACCTTCGACATTTTTTGTTTATATATAGCTTTTCCTTTTGAAACATACATTTTCTCAATATCACTATCTAATGATTGTTACTTCAGATAGATAGATAGGTTATCAAACTTTTTTATTCATTTCTTATAACTGAAACTTTATTTCTCATAAATGCAAAATCAAATTATGACTTTTAGGTTTTGGGTGAAAAGTGAGACTTTGAAATGCAATACCGTCAAAAAGTTCCATGCACGGAGCTGGCGTTCCCCGGGTTGAGTACCGGTGCTCTACTAAATCAGTGCCTACAGTTAGACAGGAGGTATCCCATGAATCAGGTTGCACTGGCTGCTTATAATCACTTTTGTGTGACAAAAAACTAATTGAACTCAAGCTGTTTTGTGTACACGAGTATGACAAGAGCTAATGGGATAATTTGAAATACAAACGGGTCCTCACTTTTTCATCATTAATTACTACTAATTATATGAGCACACGCACACTCTCGCTGAGGCACCTATTAGAGGATTTTGTACTTGAATGGTGTATATCACAATCAGAATGTCAGTGCTGTGTCTTAATTGTCTTGGTTGTTAAATCTGAATCTTCTCCCTGATTACACTATATGACACCTGCAGGCATGACTGACACACTGTATATTTGTATGTCGTGATGATAAACGTTATCATAACTTAACCTCAATCAGATCATGAGGTGGTTTAAAAATGTGTTAAAGATCTTAAAAAGGCTAAATAGACAATGTCATGTTTGAAACGGAGTCTTAAAAAAAATTGAAACTGAAATTAAAATATACAGTAATTACTTTCTTTATATTTATTAATTGATTGATTCAAAGATGCTTGTTTTGTTACATTTGATCAAAATAACAATTTGCTCTCTCCTTTTCAGATGTTGTCACCAAACGCTTATATTTTCCCCATCACAATTCTTCAAAATGAAATGTTATTTCATCACAAAGCGAATGTGGACACCGTCCAGTAATTTATTACTTTTCCTGCTCTTGGTATTTTGACAGAAATAGCGACCAACAACAGTTTGGCCCCATTAAGACCGCACGTCTAATATTCAGCCTGCCGTATATTCATCAGATTGGACATATCGCATCAACTGGGCTCATTTCTGCATTTTTAATTGTTGTTTTTTACCCAGAGCTCATCCTTGGGGAGGCAGTCCAGTCTCTCCGAAAGGTTAGTGGTCCCTGATGCAAGCGCAGCACTGGATTGCACATAATGTCATGTCTTTGTTAGCATTTTCACTGTTAATAATGTAGTCACCTGACATCAGCCCGCCACACCAGAGGCATGGTAATGTGAGGGAAATGCGATCTCCTTTCCAAAAACAATTACTGTTGAAGAGTATCACTTTTTTCCCCTCCAAATGGTTGTTTTAGCCTTCATTCAGAGATTCATCAGTAATCAAGGGTTAATTTCACACTTCACTGAATGGCCTGTTTTAATCCCTATTCAGAGTAATTAAATCTGTCTAATAAAGTGAGCACTTTTCTCTCTCTCTCTTTTTTTTTTGTTCACACTTTTTTTTCTATTGTTTTACACCCTTCACGTCTCATCTCCTGAGCAACACGTCATATCGCCTCCATGACAGGCCAAATCTATCCCTAAAATTAAAACATTCCTGACCTATCTAAGATGACAGGAGACGCAGAGAGAAAAAGTGATAGAGTTAGAAAAGAGAGGGGGGGAAGAAAGGGATAAGCATGAGAGAAGTTGAAAGAGATGCTTCACAAAGCTCGTCAGGAGTGCGAAGAATAGCTGACAATCGTTTTTTCTCCCCTCCTTTTCTCTTTCTCGCGCACTTCCATTTCAGACAAGTGGAATGTGAAGATTTGACCCTGTCAATCAGGACCGGTGACAAGTTTAATCACGGAGCGCCCTCCACGAAATCATGGCTAAATAGGAATGCAAATAATAGAGCACCAGGGCCTCTTATAAATGCTAATCAAGAGGGCTAATCAGCTGACAGGACCACAGATCCTGCTCGTTCAAGGAGTCACTCAAACTTACTTTCTCTTCTCTTCAGTGCTTTCTTTTCCCCCGTTCGTTTTCCCCATTACAAGCTATAAATCCACGTCTGATTGGAAGGAAATCCAAAAATATCTATGCCAGCTTCCTGTGGGGTGGTATGAGTGTTAAAGTAGTAACTGACGTTACTGACTTAAAGATAGATTGTGTAATTTCTATGCTGTTAAACGGAAATACAAAAATAATGAGTGTCAAACACAATCTAGTTAGATTGTCCCACCCCCAAACTCATGTGGTTGGTTGAGCCTGTGTTGCAGTGGGTTTCGTTGACTAATAATTACATGTTCATTGTACATTGTACATTGTTCATGTTTATATGCACGGGAGAAGTTCTGTAAACCATGTTCTAATGTTGAAGAATTTGTAATATTCTAAATGAGCGATCGTGTGACTTAAACACCATCTCCAAACCATCTCCACATAATAGTCTACCATGCAACCTTTAATCACAACAACAAGGCCCTCTTTACGCCTGATATTAAAGGGATAGTTTACACCAAAAAAGAAAATATCCCTATTTAATACTTAAATTATTTAAATATTAGGGCTGAGAGTTAACACATTATGGAATTAACGCATTAATTAGTTAATGTCGACAATTATTGTATTGCGCATTAATGCTGATTTTATTATTATTATTATTATTTTGAAACCCCATTTCCCACTGACTCTAAATTCACATACCATGTTTCACAGGAGGGGGTGGGATGTTGATCAGTGCTGGCTTGGGATGTGTGTCATCACACGTCTCAACCAGTGAGAGCATTTGGGTTGGGCCTAAGACTGCAGCAACGCTCACTTAACGCTCCCGATAAAATTATTTAGGCTATGCATCAACATTCACAAAGCACTTTCCACTGTTCAAGAAAAGAATGCAACAGAAAAGAATGCAACAATCTCATAATCACAACTTCATAAGTGGGAAATAGAAAGTTTCCAATCGCACATGAAGACCGCAGAGATACCTCTCATTCAGTAGAGTGGAGTGCATCATTTTGTTAACTTTGTGGTTTATTTTTTTAAATCTTTTGGGACGGGGTAATACACGGCCCCTTCACAATATATTGCTTTACAGATTTATCACTTTTGCAACTAAGAAATGTTAACGCAATCATGCTTCAGGTATCAGAAGTTCGTGCTCCGGCATGGTAATTCTCCTGCATCCCAGACACAGGAGTGTCTACCTACCTGCACCAGCACCCGCACTCACCCATCAAGTGTTGCCCCACACCACACTCTGCTACATTGGGTCCCACTGGTAGAAGTGCAAAACAAGGATTTGTAAAGAAAAATGTTGGAGGATTTTGATACAAGCCAAGAAGAGACTGGTTTTCCTGTGCTGAACAAATTAAACTTTGCTTTCTTTGGTACTGTATAAAAAAAATAAAAAAAAAACGTGGTTCTCGTTAGACTTTGCTTACGCTTTGCCTGCATCCCACGTCATCTGCTGAAACACCACTCTGAACACACATACAGCAGTTAGTGGAAGCTAGAGATTATGGTTTATAAAGTTTTAAATATGGGTATTTTTCTTACAAAAATGTATTGATTCACTTCAGGAGGCATTTAAAAAACCCCTGGAGTATGTGGATTACACTTTAAGATGGATGTATGCACTTTGTTGAAATAATTTTGGGCCATTAAAAAAGCCTTTTATATATAAATATTTAATATTTAATATATATATATATATATATATATATATATATATATATATATATATATATATATATATATATATATATATATATTTAAATATATAATAAGGCCATAAACACATACAGAACATTGGTTCCCGGGACTTTTTGAGAAGTGGAGCTTGTAGCCTAGAATTTTTCTTGTTTCTTGTAAACAAAAATCATCTTGTTTACTCACTCACAGAAAACGATATATTGATTACAATTTTCTGAGACACTTTTTGTTTTTAAAAGTCATATGCGAGTAGGCGTCAACTATCATGAATATCATTGTGATTTACACTGTGATGTGTTTTTGTCAATTAGATCATAAATAAGGAAGACACATTCCTGTTTATACCTGCTGTTTTATTCCATCTTTTTTATCCACTTTCAACCACTTAACTTATTTCTTTGAGGGGAAGGTCTATGGGCAGATGTGTATATGGTCTTTTTCTGATCTTTAGATCTAATACTGTGAAATAATCGAATGCAGTTTACTTACAACCACGAAAAGAGAGATGGGAAAATAATATGGAGCAGTAGCTTTCGTTTCTGCTCACATAGCCATAAAACTACACCAAAAGTGTACATACAGTTAAACACTGCCTTAAAAGCGCGGCAAGATCTTCAACAAATATCAAAATTAGTTTAAATATACAGATCTACATTATTGGTACTCTTAATAACCTACTATAAATATTTACTTTTATAATGCAAAGGAACCCCGCAGCTTGAGCTACAATGCACCTTTTCTTACTCCTTTATGTTTTAGATTCTGTCTGTAAAATGTTATCTTAACACATTTTGATTATGAAGATAACTAGATCATCTTATGTACCATTACTGTTATATAAAATGACTCATACATGATTCCACCCACCCCTAGCGTCCCATGTGGCTATTGGTTATCATTCAGCGGTCTGCCCACTTCTACTCTATTTGTGCAGATGTAACATGTCAATTATGCCCACCTTTGATCTCGAAGTGTAGTTCGGTTTCAATGTTTCTTCTCTCTGCAGAAGAAATAGCTGTATTTTTAGGCTTCATAAACAGTACTTGATAGAACCCCCCCCTCCTCCTCTCAGCGAGATGAAGTAGCCGTCGGTTTCAGAACCATGTAAATGAGACCTTGCCGATCCACAGCTCTGTGATCCGACTCCGAAGTGAAGAGCTCAGTGGAGACTTTGAAATGTTGATTTAGGCCTGGTTTGAGGATGGCGAGTCCCCCCGCCGCACCTTTAAAAATACAGTTGATCTAAGTTTCATGTGCGCTTCAAAGTTGTGAAGGTTGCCTTTCTCTTCCCAATTGTCTAAGATGTCAAAGCTAAATGTGAAGATCCGCTCCGCCACTCCTGCATCAAGAGCGCAGCGTGATTGTTTGAAGTCCGCAAAATCACAGACGATAAGACTGAAGCCAAGACAGTCACTGTCTTCTGGAGACTGTACTTGCTTTTGTACTTTGTGTTCTTTCTTACAGTACTTTTGGTACCTGCGCCATGTGTTTTCCATTCTCAAAAGTTTTAAATGAGGAGGGTTGCATTCACACGCACCAATTTATTGCATTTGTTAAAGGGTTATTTCACTCAAAAATAAAAATTCAATGTGACATTCTAAAACAGCAGGCTATTATTCTTGTGGGTGGAACACAAAGGAGACTTTTTGCAGAATATTCAGTCACATGCTCCTTTTGTTTGCTATATATAAGTATGTAAGTCTTCTGAAGTCATATAAAGGATTTGTTAGAAAAACGGGCTAAAATTGAGTTTGTAATTTGCTCTCAGAACTTATTCTCTGTTCGGTATATTCACACAGACCAAATGTCAATTGACGACAATGATATTGTCAACTAACAGAGCTTATGAATGGCTTCAAATCTTCAAATCTTTGGTTGGACTTTTCCTTTAAGGTTGTAAGAACTTATGACAGTGCTCTTCTAATTCTAGTTTCATGAAGGTAATACTAAATACAGTCCAAACGTGTGACAGTCGCATTGGATTTCTTAAACCAGGATGTGCGGAACACAAAAGCATCACAATTCCATTCCAAAACATTAAAACACAATATGGAATTAATTTTGTTGTACATTTAAGTTTACATTTTGACTTTTGAAGAGGATGCTGCTCCTTCTAGTGTATCTGGTTTTCAAAATCAATAATTTATGGTAAAGGGAGTCTTTTTATTCAAAGGCAAAACATTATTGTAACATAATCATAAGTGATTCCATTTGGTTTTGTTTGTCAGCAAGAGTTACACTTAAAACGGCAACGTAAACAAGCTCTCACATCTCAAAAACTACCACTGGCAAAGTCTATTTCTCCCCTCAAACTGATGGTTTACGATCTAATTCTCTCGGGCGTATCTGAGTGCCTGAAACATTCCCATCTCCAGAAACGCATGTGAGTTTGTCTGGCAGTGCCAAGGGTAAAACAAAGACTTGCTCTGAGAACTTGTAAAAGATACTGTCATGCACTGCAAAATGCTGCAATAAAATATCCAAACATTTTGGATATTTCATTATTTAGAACATTAGTATGCCCCTGGACTGTGTTTGAGGTTTTTTTGCTCGTACCATTTTAATTGTGCTGGATTGTCTAAAAATGCTTATGAATAGAAAATAAATTAGGCTTTAAGCAAAAACTCTCATATTTTGAAAGTTTCGTTGAATTCTCTTTCCTATTGCTGCTAACATCATTTGGGTGAGCCACTTTGAGCTTTAGGGTTAGGGTTAGGGTTAGACACTTTAAATGTTACAAGACACAATTAATTGAAAATAAGCCTTAAAATTGTTTGGTTGTGCAAGGTGGATTTAGTTGCTTTCAGTCCTTCACCCTTTCATATAAGAGCTGACAGCCAGTTTGTTGGATGCTAGTGAACAGCAGATCTTCCTCACACACATCCGAGGTGAAGATTCAACCCGCCGACCACCCACTTCACCAGACATCTCCCCAGGCATCAACACCACATGGCCATCGTCCAGCCGACATCTCCCAGCGACGGGCCGCCGCTGCTAATGATGCCCCGTGTTTGGCAGTTCAGAGGCCTGTTTGATCAGGTATCAACCCTGCAAGTCAATGATCTGCACAGATATCGCTGTGGAGGCTGAGGTTCAGAAGGATCTGTCATCAGATCAATCAGCTCTCCTCACCCTGTCAACCAGTCAGTCTCTGGGACCGAGGGCCATCAAGGGCCAATGCCTTGCCTTTGGTTGCACTTTTCCTCAAGCAATGGAAGGTTTTATCTTTAATGAGGAATGGGTTTGGATTGTGGATTAAAATGTGTTATATAAATGGTGGTGTTGATGTGTACAACTAGGTTGAAACTTTGCCGCTCCATCTGGTTGTACAAAAAGAGATGCATTCAAGTTGGCAAAAAAGTATGTGGACACATGAACCCCACACTTGCTTAAGTGATTGAGTCTTTAATTTTGAAACCATGGGCACTGCTAAAAAAATCTGTTCTTGTTTTGCTGTTATCATAGCTTTAACTATTTGGCAAGATAGATCAGTAGATGTGGGGACATTGGATTGTTGCTGGGATAGGTCCGATTTAGCATCAGGAAGGTCAGAGATCTCACACAGTTCTTAATCCAATTCATACCAAAGGTGTTCACTGGGATTTTGTGCAGGTCAGTCAAGTTCTTCCACACCATAAGATAAACTTTTTAACTGTTAGTAATGGTTAAACCTGTTCCTTAGAAAGAGAGTTTCCACAAACATTTGGCCATGTCATGTACCAAACTTGATTTTAATCAATTTTAGGCCCCAGGCCCTATTCAGTAAACATCTACAGTCTGTACCTTCCATACATCCTGCAGCCCTTTGTAAGTTTTGGCTAATTTGAGCATGCTTTACCTCTGCAGATTTTTTGTGAGCCTGCATTCGCAGATCAGAATAAGGTTGGAATACCCTATTTGACTCTTTTAGATTTTAAATCACTAGGTATCATAAGCTTGTTGACTTCATAAAGGGTTACATGGCTAAAACTGGCTTAAAAGACAGATGTGCTGTAAAAAAAAATTGCTCAAAATATCAAACATGTTTTACATGCTCAGACTGGATAAATTCTTAGTCTGAAGCTAAAAAAATCGTAGCCTGTGTCTCAACTGAAATCTGTAGGCTAGCTCTAGCTTTGACTCGTCCATACTGTAATCTGTGCAAAAGTCATGTAGTGTATTCCAGCTTCTAGACTTGCATGAGTTGAGCACATGACCTTCATGCGTTCCTTAAACGCCACCCATCTGGATTCCCTCGGACTGGCACTCGGGTTCCAGTTGATGAAGGGAAAGGGTGCGTAGAGGTTCTGGATGACAGGTCTGTCTGCTATTTTTACACCCGGTCCGATAACATTGGGGGAAATTGACAGACTACCAAATGATGTGTTGCAGAGTGGCATGGTTGCCGACAAGGAGACCTCTTCACGCAGGAGGGCACAGGCTGCTGACATCAGGGATAATAGCGGTGCACAGAGCCCATTGTGTGTGTCCCCCACACATGGCATTTGGAACGGAGCGGCTTCTATCCCCACGGACAAACGATCCGTGCTTGGCCGGGGAATGTCAGGCTTCGTGCCTTTCAATCAGCTCACTTGAAGTTTCTTGGCAGGGGCTTCTCTCTTAACCCTCGAATTCATTAATAATTAGCTTAATTGTGTGAGGCAGGGGTGGGCCGTATCTAAGACGCTGTGTGAATTCTTGATTGCAATTCTCGTTTTTCCGATGACCCTTTGATCTGTGGATGCATTTATTTATGTTTTTACCTGTGGGATGATGCATGCACCTTTCTATTCCCTTCTATCATAGCCCATTCACCTAATTACTTCGCATGAACTTTTGTCACCATTTATCAGCAAGCATTGATTACAACTGGTGCATAGTGAGTTTGGACTGCTTCACTCTCATTGAACTGCTCAGGAAAAAAGGCAAGTTGGCATCCTCCATGTATGCCACTTACTTGTGTTCATTTTGCCCGGGGGCTGCTGCCAGCTACAGGGGCCTCTCTTTGCAATGTGACAGCTCCATCTCAAGGGGTCTGGGTCCCCATGCAAAAACAGCGCATCAAAACAAATAAGGCCTCCGCCACTTATGAGAAAGCCTCGATCAGTACCGCCCTTCACCGTCGCGTCGACGCCAGAGCACACAAGGCAATGTTCCACAGTCTTCCGCGGCTCTCTGCCAGTCTGTCCTGCAATTCAGCATCATCTCTACGGGAGGCCCCCGCTTCTGTCATCCTATGGAACCACTGAGGAGGTAATTACAGATTTTGCAGTGTACAGAATTTCCGGAGACTGACACCTGCCTTAAAAAATTATGCTCTTCCGCGGTCGACATTCCCACCCCTGCTCCTCCCTCCACTCTCTCTTTTCCAATCCGTGGAAAGACTGAGAAATTCTGCTTCTGCTGATCCCCTACCCAAATGCTGCCGGCAACAGGAGCCTCGTGTACATTAAATAAAAACTGTCACCCTGGGCAACGTGTGGCACTGAAGCATTTATTCTGTCTCGCATATCCTGGCACTTAGAATTATTTCCTTCATGCCTGATAACCAAATTACAATATGGCAGGTCTCCCCGGAGCCATGGGGATCGTTAGTGCCAGCTCACAACATACTTTCAACTGATGTGGCATTTCATGTACAGCTGCCAATCAAAGTCTATGGAAGGGAAAGATGCAAATGAGGGCGGGCCCGGCAGTGTTGCAATTACAGTTGTGTGTGTGTGTGCATACGAGCGAATGCATAATCCCTCGTCTCACCTGGAGATAGACAGCTGCAGTCTGAACACAGTTCCCCAGCATCTCTCTGTGCTAACTCTACTCTAAATGTGGGGTAAGCAAAATGGCAGGTGAAGGGAATTACTGTAGTGCTTCTGGATTATGAGCTGTCGTATGCTTCTCTCAGGTCTCTGAGTGAGCTGAAAGCTCCATCCTGAGGTGGAGGCACACCGTTCACTGTGAAAATGGCAAACAGAGAGCAGTTTAGTGAACTCGCGGTACTTCAAAATAAAGGGGTGACACAGAAAGCCCGACCTGTTTTGAGATGGAAAAATGGTGACGTTGTGATGTCTTTGGTGTAGTGTTTTTCTCTCTTAAACAGCTTGGTGATGGGTTCAACTGCTCTCATGAGTTCAGCTGTTAAAACCATAAGATTTGGCCTTAAATTATGTAAAAAATATATTCAAACTATATATAGTGACCCCAATAAATATCTGGACACTTAATCCACACCAAAATATTGAGGAATACATGTTTGAATGTTTTTTTTTTTGTATACATTACGCTACAAATTATCTAACGAAGTGAGATTTCTTTTGAGAAAATTTAGCGAAACACTTCTCAAACTAGGCATTTCACACACAAAAAATAATGATACACTATCTGGTTGTTGTACACAGGTACACTGCTGTATCATATTAGTAGCTAACGTATACATATTAGTACCTTTTGAAAGGGTACCACCCCAGTGACAGCTTTTAGTATCAGTGTAATATGACAACCGTGTGAACTTTATACATCCACCAAAAATCACCTTGGGACTAGTTGGTTAACAGACATTGCAAAAACAGCTCCAGCATTTGAACACAGATACCACTTGATTTTATATTTTGTATCTCATACAATGACATTCAGACAATTTAAGTGTTACAAAATGTCCAAATGCTTTTTAAGGCCACTGGTATTTTGATGTTTAACCAGCATGGTTAGTTCCATTGAAGGCTTTTATTATCCAGCTAAATTGCAGGGTAAAGACATTGTTTTCACAGCAGTGGTCATGGACAGATCCACACTGAATCTGCTTGAACAGAAAGTTCTGCAGAATTCAGTTCCTTCCTTTATTCACATCTCTTGAGCTTGTATCAGTTATTTGGCTAATTTGCTTGTTTTCAGCTATTAAAAGGACTGTCACACTCACAATGCTTTTTCTGGTGATTGGCATACAAACAATTGTGATGAATGATTTAATTAATGGATTCGGAAATTGTCAAATGTATTATTTATTAATTATGTTTCCATTTTAATTTCTAAAAGTTTAAACCGTGCATGATGGAAAACAATTTTTTTTAAATATTTTTAAATAAAAATGTATGTATTCTTCTGTTTTCCTTACCTTAATGCAGCATTTGATGGTGGCCCTGTGAAACTATCAAGCCTTCATTTCGCAAGAACATTCTATTTGTTTGAAGAATTAATTTTTGCAATGAATGTACAACCAATGTGTGAGCTGCTTTAACCACCACAGAACTCTGAAATGAGTCTTTAGAGGTTTACAGAGTTTTCGCAGGTATGTTGTAAGGAATATGCATTAATGCTTACAATAATTTATGGAATATGCATACAAATATTTATGGCCAAAGGGGACAACAGGTCATCTCATGCAAATAGCATATTAAAAGACCCTCCAGCATCTCCACTTTGCCCAGTAGCCTGCATAAAAAAAGGTAATGCAACTTCCCTGGTTTACTGACACTCAGCAAGTGAGATTAAATGGTTGGGAAAATTTGCCATTACGGCTCTGGATGACGATGAGTGAATCTGTGCACCAGGGGTTAATAGCACAGTAAATCATCAGAAACATTTTTCAGGTTGCTTGAGTTTATTCCCTTCTAATTTATTTTTTTCCGTCCTTTTGTTTCTTGATTTTGTCTTCATTTTCAGTTGTGTTCTCCCTGATGAAGACCCCCCCCCCCCCCCACACACACACACACACTTCTGTCTCAAAGTGATGCTTTTGTTGCATTCCAAGAGGTTGATAAATCAATCCATCAAAAAATTCTTTGCGGTGAAACTCAATCAAGAAAGGTCATGTCGCCGGGAAAAGAACAGATTAAATTAGCATTGAATTAGACATGGAAAGTGAGCTCTGTCAAAACCATCACCGAGCTCAGCACAATTAGAATATGTTAATTATGCATTTCATTAAGGGCCCAGGCGCTCTTTGAATGTGAGATGAAATGTCACTGGTGTAGGCAGCCGAAAAATGGAAGATTGCCAGGCACAACTTTCTTTGTGCAATGTGTGACACCTTCATTAACATCAGGGATTGCTGCTCTGATTAGACTTTTTGTAATAGTGGAAGCCTTAGGCCTTCAAATGCTTCAGGTTTTTTCCACCCTGACTGCAAAGAGGACATTGTCTTTGTCTATGGACATTTGACTGAATTTACAAACCATAACTCCATGTACAACAATAAGACTTGTAATTCCTGCACATTAATGCTACAGTTCCATTATTTGGAATAGCTTAACATTTTTTTTGTGACAGATGCTGTCATTTAGAGACTTGATTTCAAGTAACCTACTGCACATGAAATTTAAGCTGTTGTGATGGACCAACCGGCTATTATGTGTTTCTGCTTGACTGCTGTATCCAACTGAGCTTCTCTATCTGCACTTACAGTGGTAGTTTGCTACATGCCTATTTGCATAAGGTTGAACTCTAAGTTTGGATGCATCACCGATGGTCGCAGATGCTTATATCACCTGCCAGCTCTCTTTGAGGATGAATGACTTTCAGTCGATTTGACGCTGCAGAAACACTTTACAATAATTACAATTAGCATTTTGTTAATCTATTAGGTATCATTTTTAACAAAGAACAACGTCTTACAACATTTATTGTATTTATTTTATAACATTAATGTATATTATGAAAGGAGTATAAAAAAAACATTTAACATTTAGACAGAAATTTATTAATATATACAGAAATGAACATTGAATGCTGTAAAACTATTGTTATTGAATTTGTTTCATCTATTTGGCGTTAACATTCCGGCTGCATCAAATAATTAGTATACAAACATTTTAATAAGCAGCATATCTGTAAAGATTTGTTGTGGAATTTCTAGAGAACATTTATTCTTGTCCTTCAGCATGGTATTCAGAAACAGAATAGCTTTTCGCACTTGAAATAGTTAATCCTGAGGTACACCGACCTGTATCTTGTTTCACGCTTTACACTGTACATTTATAAAAGCTTGGGTTAACTAATTTAGTGTTATGTACTGTCGCAATTAAGTTATTCCTAAATGGACTTTTTAAGGACTATAAATGTAAGAACAAGTCTGTTATTTGCTCTAATTTACCAATTTTTCCATCACTATTTGATTGCGAAGTGCTTCCATCACTGTCCAAAGCATGGGAATAGCAGGCCGTGTCTGTTGCTAAGCATCTAGTATTTTGTTTGACACTTTATACATAATTTATATTTGTATTACGAAAATGGGAGAGGTGCTTACCTGTGCGAAACTTGCCATTGTGATATTGAAGTTGCAGTAAGTGATATTGAAAGTGATTGTAGGCCTAAGTACTGCATTCCAAATTCAAAAATATTTTTCCCGCCACCACCTCCTCAGATTTGACAGTTACATGGGTTGCCAGATTGAGTATATGCAACAAGAACGATTGCGACGAGACTTAAACTGTAAACCCACATGTCCACCGCTGGAACTTTACCCAGGAACTAGGGACTTTGGGCTTGTAATCGTTGTGTTTCCACCGCAGGAACCAGGATCTAAATACATTTCCAGGTAAAAAAATGACCACTCAGAAAGTCCCTGCTCGTGAGGTAGTTCTTTTTCAAAGGTCTGGAACCTTCGGGGGCGGGACTTAGACGCTAAACATGCTGATTGGTTCTGATTGAGTTCACGAAGCATTGTGATTTCAACCACCATTCAGATAATTAAATTTTTTTTACTGTTATTGTGTCATGAAATGTAGTTTTAAAAGTATTCCAGGCAAGAATGTAGTTGTTTAAAACTGAAATCTGCGGTTAATTTATAAAGAAAGCACGTATTTAAAAATGTGTTTCACCAATTTAGGAGACGATCAGCTCCACGCGATCAGCGGGAGGTCAGTGCTCATATTTACCTACAAAAAATGTCTCGACTTGGCTAGCCCGTCTTTTGCCTCTGGCTCTGATGTCTCTTTAGTGGTTAAACATGAAATATCATTTGTTTTGGGTAAATCTAACAGGTAATATTTGATATTTATTCAATTAATCTATTAATATGTTTAAATGAAAACGAAAGGAGGCAGTGGTGTTTGATATCATATCGTCTTATTGTAAATATACAGTGAGGAAAATATCAGTAGCCAAGGAAAGCTGACTGATGTTATTAAGTACGCTGCTGTTTGCAGAATTCCCGGACTTGCGTCCTCTCATCCGCGGGAGTCAACTTGCAAAGTCTGAACTAGCGAGGATGCAAGTCTGAAATTTGCGTAGTGACTTTATACTGCGGTGGAAACGGAGAAAACAGTTCTGGGGGAAAAGTTCCTGAGAAAAAAACATTTTGTGGTACACTTTTTCTGGGGAATTTCGGTGAAAATGCGGCTTAAGTTGATTAATCCAAATTTAGCAGCCTACACCTTTGGTCAGTTATATCTTAGTATAGCTTTTTATTGAGAAACAAGTATGTAACCTTAACACGTTTCCTAAATAACTGCATGGTATAGTGATTTTTTGCATTAGTATATACAGCAACTTTAAGGTGTTCTAGCTAAGCATGTTCTTATAGCCTACTGCTTGGATGTTTGCTAGGGGCATTGCTAGGGAATTATTATTATATTCTGTGAAGTTGGCAACCTCGTCAAAGGGTTCACCATCAAGTCTCTGTGATATTCTGGTCTCTTGCTATTGCTCAGGTGCCAGCCAAAACAAGCAAGCTAACTATTTTTAATGAATCCAGCCTCTTTTTTTTCCCAGAAAGTCTAATCTACATCTGTTCACCTTTTTAGATGAGGCATTTTAGGTGTACATACTATTTTGATTGTAAAGAAAGCAGACAAAATTATGGAGGCCCTGGCCGTGAAGAAAAAGGAGCTCGATCCTTCATAATAAAATGGCAGAGATGCAGAGAAAGAGAGTCATAACAGAGAGTGATAATGAAAAAAAAGTGGGAACCGAGCACAAATGGTCTGGCATTCTGGATGACTTACACTGAAGATCAGTCAAACTTTTAAAAACTTCATTAAAGCAAAGTGAAAGTGCTCCCTGGCACTCTAAAATTGAATAGAAGATGCTTGGGAATGGGAGCAGCCTGCCAATTACAGCTTTCACAGCCTTTTTTCAGGGTTTAGATGACTGTCTGAGTTCACACTGAAGCAAATAAGAGCGTGTGTTTGTTCGTTCCTCACCCACCACATTTGAGCTGATGTTCATAACGCTGCACGATCACCGGCTGTTAATCTTATTCCTGTAAAGATCCAGAAAGCTGGTAATATCACTTCACGGCATCTCTGAGAACGCTTTATTTAAAAATATATAATTCCTTGTTTTGTGTTGGTTTAAGTGTGTTGGATGTCTTTTATCTGCTTTGCTCATGTATCTTAATATCACATTTCTGTCTGTTTGTGCCAAGCGGCAATGTGTTGTCTTTTCTAAAGCATGTGATGAATGATAAATTATTCTAGAGATAACTTAGTTTGCAAAAGGTGCTGTTATGTTATGAGTCTTAGGAATGCTCAAATCTAGTCCATAGCATCTGTTCCTAACCACAGTGAGCTGAACCTAGGTAGCGTTGAGAAATATTATTACAATTTCAAACAACTGTGTTTTAAAATATATGTAATTTTAAAATATATAAAGCTGAATTTTCAGCATCATTACTCAAGTCTTTAGTGTCACCCGATCCTTCGGAAATCATTCCAATGTGCTGAATAATGGCTTAAGCAACATTTCTGATTATTATTATCAATGTTGCAAACTTTATATATATATATATATATATTATATATATATATATTTTTTTTTTTGATGAAAAGAGTTCTGGCAATTCAATATATACCATGGTATTACCATGGTACCTATCCAAAAAATGATAATGCTATGGTACATTGCTTTATCCATGGCTATAAATGATCATATTTATGGTATTTGCAAGGTTCTTTCAGGTGCTTCAAAGCATTGTTTTACCATGGTACTTGTCTAAAAACTTGGTAATACTATGGTACTTTGCTATATATCACAACTCTAAATAATCACCATAAATAATACCACAGTATTTGCATGGTACCTTTAGATACTTCAAAACTGTAGTCAGTGCTGGGTAGTAAGCAATAAAAAAAAATAAGTTCCTGTTATTACATATTACATTTTAAAATACTTGTAATCAAATTAGTTAGGTTTTATTGATTAAATAATTACACGTTATTCACATTGGTCACATGACCTGCAGGTGAACAGTTATAGCATTTCATTTTTTTTTTAAGTGTTTTGATTGTTGTATTTATTTTAATTTTACGTTTTCATGTTCGTTTGAATTACCTAATTATCCTTTTATTTCATTAAACTTTGACATATAATGCACTTCATGCAGGAATGAATGGAATAGATTTTCTTTCTCTTTTAGATTGTCCTATTTAAATCAATGTGATAAACAAGTTAGGTAAAAAATTATCCTCAAACTTTAGTTGACCTGAAGAGAAGCGCTGAAACGTGTTCTAAGTTTGCATTATGAACTCTGTTCTGTCACATTTTAGAGTGCAACAATGCGTGAAATAGTAGCTAGCGTTTGTGTTAGCCTAAAAGTGTGGTGGATTAGGCTATTTTTGTTCCCTTAGCATTAATGTACGAACTGGCCATCATGATGTCAGACCGACTGTTCATCATGAAGATTAATGCTTTGTTTTCCCTCCAAAAATGAAGCCATTATTTTCAGATCTACGTATAGCAACACAAAGAATCACTGTAAAAGATACGGCACATTTGGCCGCGATAAATATCAGGCAAATGCAGTGCTGTACAATAATCTACATACATCTACAGGAAACAGCCAATCGGAGGAGAATTATGGAGGTCTGTGTCTGTTGTAAATGTATTCCGTGGCCTGAGGATGAACTCGGAGGCCATGTGACGTATGATTTACACACAAAAGACCACTGACTCTTCACAATGATGTATCTCTGTCTCCGGCTGGTCAGACCCAGTCCTGACATATAATCTTTCTCTTTAAATGCTGATATAGAGATATATAACAGAGTGTTCTATTGATTCCACTGTTTTTTTCACTGTCAGCTCGAGCCCGACTGCTGTTTTAAACACTAACTTGTGCTCCCCGTGTCTTGTATATTCAAAGGACAGTCTCTGCTGTGTCTTATTGTACAATTACATACTCTCTGGCTAACAGCTAAAGTCAACATGTAATCAAATTAGAGCATATTTACTTTCCTATTACACACATTTCTGGTCTTATAGGGAAAAATGCATCAGTGCACATTGTGGCAGTTTACATTATTATACATTAAAGATTATAGCAATATGAGCAAATAGCAATTTCAGATACAAAAAAGCATTACTATATATTTGCAATTATCTCAAGGGTGAATGTGACCTTATTCTATGGTATTGATATCCATGCAACATTCTTGGTATCTTATTTACTCCACGGTCCTTCCAAGACATGTCCAAAATACCATGGTAGTACTATGTTGTTGTTGTTTTTTAATTATAATTGTGACCATAGTATTTACACTGTACACCAATTTACTTCAAAATATACCATGTTATGTCCAAATATGATATGTTTATGTCCAAGATACCACAATAGCATGTCCATACAACCATGCTAGTATCATGGTACTGTTTTGAAAGTGATTATATTATATTTGCATGGTACTTTCAAAATATACCATGGTATTACCTATCCAAAAATATGGTGATATCATGGTACATTGCTTTATCCATGGCTCTAAACATGTTTATGGTATTTGCAAGGTTCTTTCAGGTGCTTCAAAGCATGGTTTTGCCATTGCACTTGTCTAAAAACCTGGTAATAGTTCTTAATACTTTCACAAAAGCACATCTTTTTCTTTGATTTTAAATTCACAATTATTACTATATATTAATATATTTGCACAGTACTCCAAAGTACATTAAAGCATACCATGGTATTGCCATAGTGCTTATTCATAAACATGGTAATTCCGTGGTATATTTTTATATACTGTTTATCATAGTTCTAAATGATTACCATATTTATATACCATTATATTTGAATAGTACTCCAAGTACATCAGAGCACACTTGTCCAAAAGCATGGTAACACCATGACTCCAAATGATCACCATATTTGTATACTATGGTATTTGCCTTGTACTCCAAGTACATCAAATCATACAATGGTATTACCATGAAACTTGTCCGAAAACATGGTAATTCCATATCGTGTGCAGTTACGGTCATTATGGTCATGATTATCATCATGGCTGCCTTCTAAAAACCATTTCCATCATCATCCTCACTCGCTAGCGCGAGTCTTACTTCGCTGTCATGCGAGTGTGAAGATTTGGCAAGCAATTTATCTTGAGCTTCATGTTTATTCAATTCAAGTGTTTCCATATTAATACAGTTAATCTAATATCTAACATGTCCACCTTAATTACAACCTTTCTTCTTGTGAACCCTGCTCTGCTACAGTCTGAGCAAAGAGCAATGATTAAAGGAATCCTGCACCTCATTTGCACATTGACTCTGTAGGGTGCACACGAGGCGGGCCGCGTACTGAATCAAAATTACGTGACAGAAAGTGGGTGAAAAGGGAGAGAGTTTAAATTCATGGAGTATCTTAAAGCGTCTGTAGATACATCAATCCTAGTAGTGCCATCCGTGCTGTATTCTTGGGGATCTGAAAGGCATTCGGGTCACAAACTAGCACCGCGGTCAGGTTTATTTTTGCATGATGGTTTTGCAGCTGATCAAAGCGAACAGCTTGCCCGCACCATCACGTACATTCTGACTCCTTATGAAATTGTTTTGAAGCATTTACACCATTTTAAGCCTCCTAAATGTCATAATTCCTATTATTCATAGTCTGATGGCTTCAAAACATCAGAACATCTTAGATTCACCACACCGACGGGGCGTGGAGGTTCTTTTTATAAAAATGTACTAATAAATCCACTGCAGAATCAAATTATCCACGTAAGTATGCTTGCATCACGCAGGCAGCGGCGGAAACCGAACTTGGCAAAATCGACGTCGACTCACATTTGCAAATCCCCTGTCAATCTGTCATTAGACATGTTATAAAATAATGATAAGTGTACGCTTCTCGCTCGCTTTAGCGTGCTGCTCTCTGATGTTGATGCGCTGTAATGGGCCAAATGTGCATTGAAATTTGCCTGCTTGAATAAACACAAAACATTCTCTCTCTCTCTCTCTGTGCCTCACTTTGTATTTTCCTGATGACTGTGTGTTCTCTGGATCAACACTGACTTGAAGGCAACATAAAATGGTCAATGAGCTTGCGATGTTAACGTGGGTGCTATTCGATTAGGAGGTTTCAGGATTCATGAAGTGTTGGGGCCAAAATAAATACCCCAGCTCCAGTGTTGGGAGTAACACATTACAAAAGCAATGCATTACAGTAACATACTACTTTTTGTTGTAACACAGTAGTGTAAGGCATTACTAATCACATTTCAGTAATATTTTACTTTGTACATGTTCAGTAACGCTTGCGTTACAACACACTTTTAGTCCAATTTGTAATAGTTCAAAAACATGTGGTGCAATGTGGTGTCCAAGTTTGGAAATAAAGACTAAACGACAGCCTCTGATATATCTGTTTAGTGATTTTATTTTTTATTTTTATTCATCTCCCTCTCACTGGTGGAAATAGCTATTATACAACTGTACGAATTTAAGACTGATTATATTTTTTGCGCAATGTAAAAATTATTTTTTTATGGTTTTAATGAATAGGATATAAATATAAACATATAAAAGCATAAAAAATAAAAACTATAAAGAGAGCTTTTTCCTCATATACTGAGTATAAAAAGTACCTGCTTCTGATGTGGTTTCTACTCATTTCCATTTTGCAATTTTTATCAGTGGGTTGACAAATCTCGGTTTTAGGTTTGCAGAAATCTTTGCTGTTCCTCTCATTTCTGTCCTGTTCGCAGTATCCGGGTGTGGATGAACCGTGATTAAATGAATCATTGTCAGTTAATACGACCACATGTGTGGGAGAAGTCTGTTTTTACATGTACGTGACGTTAACACCTCGGCAGAAGTTGACCTGAGTGACAGATGAAAGCTCAGCTCTTTTCTGTGAGATCTTCATAATCACAAACAGCCATGTCGATCAGCTAGCTTTCTTTCTTCCTCCTACTTGAGCTGAAATGTGAGGTCAAAGTTGAGCTAAACTCTTTTTTTTTATCATTTAAACATTGACAGCATTTGTGGCAGATGTCAGAAAATGATGATCAGTCATGAAAAATAAATAATGTTTATTAGAAGAAAACTGGGCTATTTTTCCAGAGGCAGAAATGTGAAAAAAAGCACTTACAATAAATTAACACGTAAAAGATTTGGACATACAGGAAAGCCACATTGAGTTTCCCATATCTATTGGACTAAACCATATAGGGCCTTGACAAAGAAGATTTTTTTTAATCTTAAATCATATTGGAGTATCTTTAATTCTGCTTAGTTGCAGGCATGCAACTATTACGAATGGAACACAGACAAGTACATACTGTGCAATTGTTTTGATAGAGGGGAACAAGATACATTTCTATTTTCAATATTATGTATTCTTCAGATATTCTTCTCTAAATACATTTGTATGCAAAATGGTTTCTGACCACTCTTGGAGCCATATTGATATCCCAATATCTCTGTTAATAAACTATAGAGCACCTACCTTGACACAGAAATGACCCCCCAAATGTTGTCCCAACTAGTCAAACACTGTTGACTTGTAGTTACAAAGAATATTAAAACATGCAATATTGCTTCAAATTGATGCAGTTTTTGTTGTGTGGTGATGTTAAAAGTTCAACTTTTTACATGTTCATTCTCAGCAATCTTCAGACTTGTGTGTTAAACTAAATCTATCTTTGGCGATTGTGCCTTACAAGTTAATTAAGTTAACTTTCAGCAGTGTCGCTAGCATATGGATGCCCTCGAATCTAGCAGACGTGAACTACTGTAAAAGCCGCAAAAAAACTCCCGTTCTGATTTCATGCTTTGCTTCAGATGCACTTCTAAAAGCTCTCAAAACATTTTAACTGTAGACGACGTGTTTGAAAAACAAAACTGACAGAGATGACAATCTGAAACCTCGCTTTATAAAAGTTTCAGGTAAAGGAACTCTGGCACTTTAAATAGCTCTTTGGCGTACAGCGATATCTGGAACAGTCCTCCATCATACCGTGCACCTCAGACCAACAGACAGCGTCATCATTTTCAGGGCAGTCGCTATTTTCCTCTTTTCCTTTCCATTTCTCTGTCTTCCTTGTGGCAAGCTTGACTTGTAATGGTTGTCTTTAAATATTCATTCTCTTTCATTTCTGTGTTTGACGCTGGGTCGGCCCAGAAAGACATGCTCAATGATTGAGCAGCGTCTACGTTTTCCTTTTTACCTGCACGAGAACGTTTGAAAGGTTTTAGCAAAGCGTCACTCACTTCCAGTCACCTTTTCAAAAGGCCGGCTGAAATAAAGTGTTGCACAGTCAGCGATGGAGAGGAGCGCGGAGGAGAGACAGACATGCTTTCAAGGATAGATGGAGTGTCGCTCTCTTCCCCACCTCAAAAAAAAAAAAAAAAAAAAAGATTGTAGACTCAAGTCTCTGAGCAGCTCATGTGTTACACATCAATGGAGATTACAGTAGCTCTGGATAAATATGCACCATATGAAACAATGTGTAACATGAAATTTTAATTGTATGGCTGCTGAGGTGAATTTAAAGTGGCTTGATCAAACCAGGTTGCTCAACGTCTTCTGGCTGTGATTAACCGGCTGATGTAGCAAACCTTGTTTTAGTATCATTGTTAGCTTCACTATTCAGAATGCCTTTAAATTCCAATTATGTTCCTGAAAGAGGCAAAAACTGTTAGTGAAGTCTTAAATTACATATTTATAATTTAAAAAAATAATTTTTACATTTAAATGAGCCTTTTCAGCATGAATTACCAATAAACATTAGCATGTTTTTTTTTTCATTTCATTAGATTAAAGTTTTTCAGTATTTTTTACAAAAGGCAAATATGCATTAATTTAATTTAATTTAATTTAATTTAATTTAATTTAATTTAATTTAATTTTATTTTATTTTATTTTAATTTTTTAATTTTTATTTTATTTATTTATTTTATTTTATTTTATTTTATTTTCATTTTTTTATTTTATTTTGGTATATATACTTATAATTTTATATAATTCAATTTAATATAATTCATTTGTGGTGCTGTATAGCAAAATTGAAATAGTTTTGATGGCTGTGTTGTTTATTCAACATTTTTTACATTTTTTAATGAAATTGCTAATCAGAAAAAAATATTGTAATTGTAGGATTAAATTAACAGTGTTGGGTATAGTTACTTTGGAAAGTAGTTAGTTAGGTTACAACGTTACCATCAATTAAAAGTAATCAGTTATGATACAGCGTTACCTATTCATAAAAGTAACGCGTTAGAGTACTCATGCGTTACCAAAAATTAAAAGCCGTTTGCAGCGGCTCACACATGACAGACACAGCCCCCGGCCCCTTTAAATGCACATAAAAGTCGTGACTCCCGACATGAATAACGTCAGTCATCCGACTAAATTAACACTGCAGGATAACAATAACAGGAAAGACAGTCAGCAATCGGCTATTCCACATGGCATTTTATTTATTTATTATCACAGAACATATTATTAATCCAAATTCGCACCTAACGTTACCCAGCCCGGGTAGCCGAGGCTATATTATGAGCACCACAAGATAACTCCTGATTTTTCTTTAACTTTAAATAATGCAGTTATCAAAGTACAAGTATGCTTACTTGTAAACACAACCTTAAACAGGCTTGCAGATTTAAATCCATTTAGAAATGATGAACAACCAGCCAGCCAATGATCTAATAGAAATTAACAGCTGCCTGTCAAACAAAAATGATAACAAACCGAATTAAATCCTTCACTGCCACACAGGCAAATGACAAATCGCTTAATAGCCGAACTAATTATTATTAAAGTGTCACTCACAGTCACAAGCCTAAATTCGCTTTAACACAGTCCTCTTACATTTACTCTTCAAAGTAGTGATTAATACGTAGCGTTAAATTTGAGGTAGAATTTTTGGCGGTCGACAGAAGCTTTTCACCAAAGCAGAGTGTGCATTTTACTGTTATGTTCTTTTCTTTTTCGTTGACACATTGAAAATAATGTGCGTACTTCCATAAACCAAACGCTGTCCTCTCTGCCATCTTGCCGGGAGTTCAAAAAAAAAAAAAAAAAAAACACACACACACAGGGTCAGGTGCAGGGCACAGATGTATCACAGCCATTGACTTCACGATCACAGAGCTTCGGCTCCGCTGATGCATCCGCAGGTGGCACAGTAGACCTAGGACTACTGCCTGACAAAAAGCAGGCTGCAGTCGGGATTTTCCTTTCCTTAAAATAACGGATTACTTTTTAAAAAAAAATAACGAAGTTACTGATTACTTACGCACGAAACTAACGCGTTAAGTTACAAATTTCAGGAAAAAAGTAATTAGAGTACTCTAACGCGTTACTTTGTAACGCGTTACCCACAACACTGTAAATTAACAGTGTAATCAGACTAATTATTTACCTCAAATCTTTACGTACGTCTCAGAACTTGCTTATTTCAATAAATTCCTCATCCTATAATTTCAATTCAAATTTTAATTTAACATCCTGTGAAACAAATTGGAATGACAAACCCTGCATTATCATCAAACCTTTTATTTTATTTCTATAACAAATCATGGTTAGTCTAAGCACATCTCTTTAAATTTACAATAGATATAATAGAAATTTATCTCAGAAGTCCTAGTCTGCCAGTTCCTGATTTGCACATCTGAAGTGTACTTCTTTAACAAAGGTGCATGCAAGGTAAAAGAACAGACCACATACAGACAGACGCCCCACCGTGCCAGTCTTAAATCAAAGTGATGATAGCATCTCATTATACTTCTTTGTACCACAACCAATTTCACATTCAATACTAATAACTCCAGCAAAACCTCTTATGATAACAACATTTGGAAAGATTCACTAACATACATGGTTATTTAGACTTTTTTCTTGACCTCTTGTATTCACAATGTCTGCGTGTAAAACTATAATCAAGCTGCTCATCGCAAGCCACTTCTACAATGCCTAAAGATGGATGGGGTCAATGGCACTCGTTCATTTTTCTCTTCAGAGGTGAGCGAATGCCAATAGCACATCCGAATGAGAGAGTGCATAGTGGTTTAGGCCTCCATTAAGGCGCGGATGAAAGAAATGGGTCCCGATTGCCAGCACTTCATCAGTATGTGGTTGTGTCCCTGCGACTCGCCCGAGGGCCGGAGAGCCGCCTCAGATTGGAGCTGACATCACCCAAATCTAAAGGCAACTAATCACACATTTTCATTGGGCACTGATCTCCTGGCCAGGCCCGGTGCCGGCGTCAGCACAATCACGGCTGCCATGCTGATTCCTGACGACCGTCCGACTGCTCGCTCCAGCTGTTTGCTAGCTAGCAAAGCAGAAATGTGCCGAACGTGGCCTGTTGCCACAGACAGCAGTCTCGGCCCCGTTTCCATCCCAGCACAGCCACGGCAGACTGGCCATTGTGGGGCGATTGTACGGTGAATTGTGTTAGGAGCAGATACCATCCCGAAGCGAGGCAGAACAGTCAGCACCCATCTTGCCAGTCCCTCCTGCAGCTATTTCCAGTCAATTACAGCTTCTGTCAGCTTGAAGGGGGAAATGACAAAATCTCCAAAAGACTTTGGCAAGCCTACTTTGCAAGAATGTCCATGTTTACTTTTCTTTGTTGTTGTTTTTTTTTTAAATAAAATATTCTGTGTTTGTGCATGCAAAACTACAGACAATGATGCGTAGATGTTCTTGGTGGTTGCCAGAGTGTTGCGTGTTGCATTGTGGTTGCTAAGGTGTTGCAGTATGTTGCTAAAAAAAAAAAAAAAAAAAAAAAAAAATATATATATATATATATATATATAATCAACTCTAATTCATCTTAATGTTGTGAGTATTTTATACCTTATGGCACAATATATGATATAAATAAATATGCAAATGTGTGTGTGTGTGTGTGTGTGTGTGTGTGTGTGTATATTTGTGTGGAAGGTTGAAGTGATTTTGCCAAGTAAGACATGTTCCTGGATCAACATCTTTTGTTGATCCTGGGTCAACATTATTGTCCAAAAATATAGACTTAACCCAATCCCTACCACTAAACCTAACCATAATTTATTCCTCAGTGGGAAATGATGGCTGATTAACAAGAATGTAGAATCAGCTAACTCTGGTTGTGAGACTAAAACAGATAATTTGTGAAAAGTTATCCCTCAATTCTGATTGGTTGATTGGAATGTTGTTCCAGGATCAGTTAGGATGTTGATCCAGGAACATGTTGTACTTGGTGAAATCACGCTCTCCGTGTGGCTGTGTGGGGAATACTCCCTAAATTGGCCACTATTGAAACACAGTAACAAATAATTTAATTAGAAGGGTAATATTGACCTATTACGATTTTGCATACATCTACATTGTAAATACATATTTTTGTTACTTTATAAAAAAAAAAAAAAGTAATAAAACAAATCAGAGGTAAATCAATAACAATTAAATTCTTAACAATATTTTAAATGAAATTTATAAGATTAGTTTTTTCAATTCAGTTTTTCTTTGTAAAAGGTAAAAAGTTGATCATACTTATTTCAAACTTTGAATATACATTGAACCAAAAACTATCATAATATCTTGATAAAACATCCCATGTTTCGGTAGTGGCAGCACATAATCGGTAGTGACAGATATGCTTTGGTAGCAAACACATCACATACAAAACACTACTAAAATGTACTAAAAGAAAAAAGAAAAAATTACATTACTTTACTAATATTTTATTTCACATGAATATGAGGAATATGTGTTCCCTTTTGTCACTACTGAAACAATGATGACTAGTTTCAGTAGTGAATGTTTTGGTAGTGACAATTCTATGGGATTAATCTCCAAAAGAACAAAGATGTCACTACCGAAACACATCACCAATTTTAGACACTTTCAAACCTAGCTCAAAGATGCTAATCAGCACATGGTTAGCTAGCACGTTTCTGAACAGTAATACACATATAAAAACTAAACGCTAGGGAATAACTCCCAAAAAAGTGTGCGTAATTGTAGAAAAAAAGGAGTTTTATTGTGACATTCCTTAAAGCTACACACATTTTTAATTAATTATTTTTACTCTTGAAATGATGAGATTTATATTCTCACACCTTATAATATTTCTTTACCATTAATTTAGGGGTTTAGTTAAAATCACAGCTAATGGACAAAAAAATATACATTAGTGACATAAAGAAAAGTAAGTTTACATAAAGTTACATCTATACATGTGCATGTGTATATGTGTGTTTTATATGTTATATTATATATTATTTATCATTGTCATTTAATATTTTAGGAAATTTAAGGATTATGTATTATTTCTTTCTATCTGTCTATCTGTAACAAATATATTACCTTCATTTATTATATAATACATTTTTTACTTCAGCATTTATTTTTACTAAACCTTCATGTTGTTGGTATTTTGTGGCAAAATTAAAATCAACCAATCAAATATATATATATATATATATATATATATATATATATATATATATATATATATATATATATACATATATAACATTTCTTGTATGACCTGTTTATGTTTCAATTATTTAACAGTATTGCAGTATTAGTTCAAAGACAGTTAAAACATTAACAGGTCAGGTTGTGCCAGCTAACATTCATGCACATTGAGAATGGACTGATGACTGTGCCAAAAACTGCCACGTTGAGCACTACAGTTTCTCCCATTCATTTGTCTCCTCTTTATACTGTCTCTGAACACTCTCAAACAGGATATCAGCAGCTTTATGTGATGTAAGACTGATGCAGACTGTGATATGTGCATGAATAAAGCATGTCAGTGCAGTATAAATGTGAGCGTGCATCTATTGGTTATGAATTGCCTTTATCAGCTGCGTTCCTGATGCTGACAGTGGAAAAATGGAACATCAGTTATGTGTTTCCATTAAATGGAGCCCAAAAGGCCTCGGGTTACTGTTGTTGGTACATCTCAATCTATTTTGACAGTCTTGTCTATTGGCATGTGTATATCTAAGCTAATGCGTGCTTGAGTGAGTGTGTGTGCCAACTCCAGCGATCACGTGCAGGCCATCTGTGAGCACGCGAGCCAGGAGGATGTAATGGGTCCTGCTGTCAGGCCGGTAGCCCTCAGGTTATCTGTCACTCAACGACATATGAATTAGCTGTGACTCCATCAGGATTCAGCTTTCCCCCTCATCCTGTAAACATAGCCGGGGTTCACTGACCATATGCCCTGCCCAAACCCGCCGTCCCAATACAGACTGCATTCATGTAAACAGCTCTGGAAAGGCTGTGAAGTCTAAAAGAAAGTTACGATGTTATCGCACATTTCCGTACGGATTTATGAGCATGCAGTGATTGTCAGGATTTTAGTTATTTATTTTTTAGTTATGAGAATCATGGTCTGGAACAACATGTACAAATTTCACTGAAATTGAACAATGAAACTGCTAATAATAAATTGTTTCAGTATGATTATCAATTTATCACTTTTTGTAAGAATATATTTGTAATGTTGACCTATTTAGTTATTTTACAGAACATTTAAACATTGGAATGTAAATGTTCCTTAAATACTCTAGTGTGAATACTGTATGCACCTTTTTGAATAAGAATAAGTAAATTTGCACTAGATTAAAAAACAAAACAAAAAAAAATTAAAAATAGAATTTCTATGAATTTTATAAAAAGATAAATTGATAAAAAAAAATGTTGAGAGATTTCAAATCCCATTTTTCTTAAATGCCAAGTATATAAAAAACTTTTTTTTTTTTTTTACAGTGATTTACAATGTTATTATAGTTTTCATCACAGTCTAATGAAAACAGTCCATTAACAAACATCATAAAAATATGACTTGTGATTCGGTGAGTTAAAAAGAATCATATGTTCACAAACCAGTTTTTAAGCCTTGTACTGTGATCCAAATGAGATAATGTCTGAAAAACAAAATATTATATAGATTGTAGCAAAATCTTATCTGTTTTTTTTAATCAGATTTGATAGCATTTATTTGCAGCCTTATGCCATATCAAAGTATGCTAATATTTAATTAAAAATAACAATAATACATTTTAAGGACGTCTGATGTATAAGATTATCCAGAGACATTACCTGCCGTCCTCTGCAAGCATAACATTTTGATAAAAATTTGCAAACTAATTGGCAAATAATTGGCGTCCCAGGTTAAATGACGAGCTCACTTTTTAACCCGTCTCTTAGAGGAGAAAACTGTGGATATGTTCCACACAAGTCATTTTCCGAACATTTCACTCCAGGGGCCCCATTATTTTGCTGTTCATTTGACATGTGACACTTAACGACTCTCTGACATTTTTTGCCCACAAATTTGAGTTTATTTTCAGTCCAGTTAGTGCACTTAGAATGCTTTATTTCTGCGGTTTAAAATCAGTGTCTGGATGCACATGGCCCTTTCCCACCGCTGTGACTTAATTAGGCAGAGGACTGACACTTCTCAAGTGGCTGTCTGACAAGATGATCCACACGGGCCCGCAGAAGACGGTACAAGCACATTTGCTGGATTAGGCATTCAGCAGGAAGCTCTGTCTATGTAGATGTGTTTTGCAAAAAAAAAAAAAAAATCTTCCTTCTGAATGACTAAGACTTTGAAATGATACAGATTGCAGGGGTCCAAATGCATTCGGAAGTCAATAACCAGGGGTGTGTCTCAATATGCTCACTTATGCGGTACAGGACCAGAAATTTGGTTTTCTTACTGCAAGTCGTCAATAATGATCAAATTTATGTTCGTGATATACAAATTAGGAAGTAAGGAGTGAGACACATCCCAGATCTTAAAAAAGGCCTTTGGGTAATTGCCCAGCAATATTTATCAGGACTGTAATGCAATAATCGGGATAATCGCTTGTTCATTTACTTTCATCCTATTGTTCTTTTAGCATGCGGTGTTGCTTTTATTTTTTTTTTCCACTGCCATGCCGTATAAACATAAGAGACACAGTTAATTAATTGCGGGCTTGTTTAAACCCCTGATTGTGTATCCGATTGGAGCTCGCCTTTAATGTGGCAATAAATCTCAAATGACTTTGAATTATTGTTCTGAATTAATATTAGAAACAGCTAATTTCCTCCCCCTGATTACAATGACGAAAAGGATCCAGGCCCTTAATGTGAATCTCTGACATTGAGCGGCTACCTCGAAAACCATTTCAAATGCTCCCCGTCACACGTGCCCATCCAGTGGCAGGGTCGTTTCAAATTTCGCCATTAACCGCAAAGGCTAAATGACTCAATTGTGAGTTACCGCGGCCGTGGCACGCTTTCATTTGACGAGACACTTCAGAGGCACACTCTCAATTTTAATTATAAAACACAAATGACCGGAATATTGCGTTCGTTTTGTCATATTGTTCAGCCTATCTTAAATCATCCTCGGGCTTCCATTTAAAGGAAGTTGGTATTCTGAAGCATAATGGCTCAACGGAGGGAATCAGGAATCCATCGGTGAGGCAAGGCGCTAAATAATTTATGGCTTTAATCTGTGCACTGAGGTGTGAGCTCTATGGCTGTAATTATAAATGCAAGGAGGAATTATTGCGGAATACTTTAACTGCATTAGGAGTCATCTGATGAGCTATCGTGATTGCTTGCTCATTTCCAACAATGGAGGGCACGCCGGTGTCAGGATGCGCAAATCACCAGGTGCTTTCTCCCATTTACTATCAAATGTCACTTTCCTGTTATAAAACAGATACGATGGGGAGTGGTAATTGGTGGATGGTTGTTAAAAAAAAAAAGGAAGGAAATCGCATAAAAAGTTCAGATGATATATATATATATATTAGTCAGTTGACATCATCAGGGTTAATTGTTATTGGTGACGATTAATGAATGAATATATATATTTATTTATGTAGTCTTGGCTACAAAAACAATGAAAACTGAATCATTTCACCCCTTCCCAATAATAAAAAAAAAAATCTTAATTAAGAACACTGTTTGTTTGTGTGGGTTGCAATCTGACATTAAACACACTTTAATTTATAATAACTATTTTAAAATAATCATGTAATATAAGTTAATATAAGTAAAAAAAAAATAAAAACAAAACAATGATTCTGCTTTGTTCCAGTCAATAATAATGGATTTGAAGTGAAGACTTGTAGACAGTTAGAAAACGTTAATGCTTTATTTGTATTGGTATAAAAGGTGCAGTGTTCTTTTGTCTCACTAAGCATTTTCTGATGAGACACTTTTTTTCTACGATGCTAAATATACATTAATGTGAGACTTCCTCACGTCAAACCTGTCCAAATCTGTAAGCCCACACACTGAATCGGCGCCTAAACGTGATTAAACTTTTATTAAAGTGCTTTTCTGTTCTATCGTTGCGACACAAACATTTTACAGAGCAAATATAATGTACATTTCAGTAAATGTTTTTAATGTGTGTATGGCCACCTGTCTGAGCACCTGTGTGTTCTCACAAGTGCATGATCAGATCTGCAAATTACAGGTAATGCATCGGTCAATTTGTTGTTAAACGTAATACAGTTAAAACTTGCCATATCATACAAATAAATAGTAGTCATAGCCAGAGCTATTGCATGCAAACATCAGCATTTATGTCTCAAGCAGTAATACATTTCATCACTGGTGGTGCATTTGAACAGGGTGCAAAGTCTTACGTCAATGACTTCTTAATCTTTTTATAATTATTTATTTTCTAACAGTACACTTCATTCTAACCCAGCCAGTGTGTCCATTTAGTCCTCGATATGATGAAATGTTGACTCTGAAGTTGAAGTTTAAGCATTCTACGTAATGCTACTTAAAACATTATGAAAAAAAAAGTAGACAACTTGACCCGTGTTTTATAAAAGCAGAGCAATTACAGTTATTTACCAACAAGATAACTACAAGTAGTAAAAATCAACAAAGCTATTCTTTGTCCATTTCCACAAACTGTGAATGATTCTCTGGGGATTTACTGTGAGTTTTACTCAAGTGAAGTTTGACTGCATGATTGCTGGCAAATGTCCGACTGCAAAGCTTACATTTGAACTTTGAGTCAGATTCCTCCTCTGTGATCTGCGAATCCGTCGGCCGGACATTGAGCGCCTTTGAAAAGTTCAGGCTCTGTTACTTTAGTCGGATATTCTATGGGTAGTTTGTTCATGTCCTTGATTTGG